>NC_141083.1:15469916-15704916 GCF_041138505.1 Cibotium barometz
TCATCCAGAAACAAAAATTCTTTCCCATCAATAATGATTGGATGCAAAGACATGACAACAAGGTCTGGGACCTCCTCAAGTACTTCATCGCCCTCTAGAAGTAGGTCCGGAACCTCCTCGAGGACATTCTCTTGTAGAGCCACCAATGCCATTGAGGCCTCCCACAGTTCTGTAACATTCTCTTCCTCAGCATGGGCCTCTTGGACCTGCTCCATTAGTTTTGCTTTGCCCTTTTCTTTTTCCTTGCCACTTTCTTTCGCCACACTCTCTTGTAACAGAAGGACCAAAACCATGTCCCAGCTCATGAAGGAAGTGCCGATGTTGCCCATTTGTAGATCCAAGAGCAAGTCTTCCTCCTCATTCCTGTAGTCCTTTTCTGTGAGGGATTTTAAAAACCTTGATAGGCGGAATCTAAAATTCTTGTCTTCCCTGTTGATGAGGTCAACCGGAACCCATAGGCCCTCATCACCCTCAAACATGATGGAGTACATGCTGATGTGTTGATCCATATACTCAATGACATCTGTAAAAGCATCCGCGTATAGATGCATTGTTGCACGCACATCAACTGCTCCCTCAAACATAGGGACGATCTCGTCAACCCTATAAGTAGCTCAAGCTTTCCTAGCTGTGCAATAAGTGCATCAAGTAGAGGTGCCATGACTATGAGTGATTGCAAGAAAGAGAGAGTGTGTGATACAGAAAGGTGTGTGAAATTGAGAGCAAGTGTTAGGAGAGAACGGTAATGAAAATGAGTAAAGTATCGTTTATAAATGGGCGACCTTATTATAAAATTTTTAAAAACTTTTAAAATTTTAAAGTATAATTTTTTTTTTTAAAAATGGTATGCGAAAGCAAGAACGTATCCTTCCATCACAAGGTCATTTCTAATTTACTAGTGGCTCAAGCCACAGATGCTTGTGTGACCAACCTTACACTATCACAAAAAAATAAAACTTGCACGAGACAATTGAAAAACCTTAATAAGACAGTGAGGCAAAAAACTTGAAATTGTATTTACTTCAATCCAAGATTACATATCCAGTGGTTGTCTAGCTACACAGCTAGGGAAAGTAATTTCTCTACAAAGAAAAGATCGTTCCTGCCTTTTGTGCACTACTCTTCCATTGATTATCAAAGCAAAATCACCACTCAGTGAGAATCGAAGAACTAAGTAGTCACGTAAGTTGGCAAGGGACCAATCATCATTCACAGTAACATCTTCTACATCCCCACCTTGCATGGATATATGTAGCACAACCTGTTCTGTAGAGGTTGTGTCGGAGTCTAACGCCTCCCATTCTCCATTTGTAAGCTTCCATCGCCTGAAAGGAAACGCAATGGACAACTGTTGCTTGGCAATATGGTAGCGCATCACAACCTTCTTAACTATTACTCCGCATGTGATGGTGTCTCCATTGTGTTGAACAACTTTTTTATCCCATACAGGTGATAAAAAACAAGTGAGAGCTCTCTCCCCCTTTGCAATCCATAAAGTTGGGGTGCGATGTGTGTCACTTGTATGGAACAGGTACATAAAGAGGTGTAGAGGTATGAAGCAGGTTATGGTTGCTTTGTGAGATCCATATGTGCACTTCATAGCATTTTGCACCTTGCTTTCGATGTGCAAACAAGCCATGGCCCCACTGAAGCATTGTCTGGAATTGGCCATTCAGTAGATGTGAGAGTTGGTGTAGGTTCTGGAACTAATTTTCCAGTACCATTTGCTGTCGTGAGAACCACATATGTATCCTCATAGAAGAAGATGTTTCGTGCAAGAAGTTGTGCAGTTGGACACCCTCCAAAGATTAAACTACCAAGCTCCACATGGTATGCTTCAAAGGTTCTTGAAATTGCCTCCATAGGCTCCCACTCACCAAAGTTTGAGGGAAAAATATCTACGCAGAGGAACCCAAGAACAATCAAAGCAGTGCTCAGTATACCATTTTTGAGCACACAATTGATTTAAAAACAAGAATATAAAGTGGTGAAATGACTTAGAATTTGCAGGAAATCGTTGACGTTGGTCATGGTCTGCTAGTGTCAACTCTGTTGCCTTGTAAACATGTTGGACCTTGGCTAGCTTTTTTCCATCACGATCTTGTTTGAGCTCCAATATCCGCCCTTTCCAATGGTGACTTTGTATATCAACGTATCGCTTTGACACCTTGTGGGTTCCTCTTTGTACTAGGCTGCATCGTAATCCAATTTCACTTCTCGTACTGTTTGATGTTCCAGTGCCCATCCTCATCTTGACCACTGCTACAAGAGAGAGATTGAATATTGATCGGAGGCCTTCGAGCTTTAGAAGAAGACATCAGATGTATATATTAGGGAGATTATAAACCTTGATGGCAAAGGGAAAATAGAACGGTGAGGAAAAAACTTAGACTAGGGAGATGTACATAAGAGAAGGAGTTGTAGAGCAAGTTCCAAGGGCTTGGCTGTGCTATTACTGCACTTTGAAAGAGGATATTCGAGGGGGTGAGAGGAGACAATGAGTAAGATTATGAGAGCCAAAGCATTTGCAACTCAAACTTCCATAGCTTGGCTCTGCTGTTACACTCTGTAAAAGGAGGTTGGACAAGGTAGAAGGATAAGGTAAGGAAATGAAGTGAGGATCAAACTTCCATAGCTTCTGAGAGGAGGTTGCAGATCAAGCTTCCATAGCTATAGATCTAGGTTTGTGAGTGAAGAGAGAGGTAGATCAAGAGGTAGATAGCTTAAAGAAGTAGTCTAGAGAGTGAAAAACGCCCTGCTATAAGAAAGGGGGAAGAGAGAGTGTTTTGGAGGGAAGATGGGAGAGAGAGATAGTGGAAAGTGAAGGGGAATGTGCATTGAATAATGATGGGAGCTCGTTTTTGGGCCTCTATCACTTTAGAGACCTTACTTAATGATGGCTGCAGCTATCCTTTTCTATAAAAAATAGAGGAAAAATTCATATATATATATAAATTTTTTGAGTTTTAGGTGATTTTAAAATTAAAAAAGAGCCTATTTAGCCTATTATTCTAAGTTTGACCACTACCTTCTAGGCTCTTACAAACCATTGGTTTCAGTCCACATGTAATCTCCCTATTTGTCTATTTCTTAATCACCTCCATTAGGCAATGGCAAATAAAAGGGCCCAAAAAGACTCCATTGAGTTCCTAATGTCTTGTGTTTCCGGATTTAGTCATCATCTCCGCTGCGTATTCTGACAACAACTACTATCTTGGGATGGAACTCCAAGTCCGGCACCTTGGTGGTTTGATTAAGAAAACCCCATATGTTTTTAAGTCATAGTGCTCGACCACAATTCTTATGGAGAACAACTTGAAGTTGAAGATGCTCTCGAATCACAAGCCAAAGGTGGTTCATGTACCTACCACCGTCGACAAGGATGTACTCACAAATATGATGTGTGCCACTTACGTGCTCTTCCCCATTGAGAATTGAGCCATTTTGTGCCCTTGTGTAAACAAGCTAGAGTTGCAGAGCACTCTAAAGTCATTGTAGCTCCCCGTCATGCCCACCATGATGTCTCAAAATTTCATATCAGAGTTCACCACACCCTGCAAGCAAATAGAGTAGTTATTGTAGCGAGATCAAACATGTGTGTGTGAGCTTCCCCACATGGAAGGTCCATGTTGATGTGTGTGAGCTTCCCCACATCGAAGGTCCATGTTGATGTGTGTGACATCTATGGCATCGCAACAATTTGGGAATCCTTGTTTAATCTTGAAGCCGTCTTTGACATCCTTCATTTCATTAGCATCGAGTGGCCAATGCACAAAACTATTTTGATGCTTTAGAATTACATGAATGGCTTGCATGGTGAGAAGCCACTCTTGTAGTGCTAGGATAGCGGCCATGCACACATTAGCTATAGTGGCACAAAGAGGTTGTGGAAGCGACATTAGGAAAAACTGATGGAAATGGAAACGAATGGAGGGAAGTTTATAGGAAAGGAAGGGTTCTTTTTAAGCACACACTTGGAGGGAAGTTTTTTAATTTGTGGAGGGGATTTTTTTAACTTGAGAGAGAGAAAGGGATCGAGAGGTGGGCCAATGTGGGGGCAAATGTTATTTTGGCGCTTGAATAACGCTGTTAGAGTGCTGGTTGATAATGCACAAGGTTGCTGCAAGTGGGCGTTACTTGAGCGACCGACTACTCTTCTACTATGGGTAAGGCTCTCGAGTGTGGAGGGCCCTTTACATTAGAGGCGGCCCCTCTAGTCTAGCTGCTTATCGGGGCGGCCTCTCAGAGCACAAGCCATGTTTAGCTTCAAAATTAAAAGAAAACTTATGATTTTGAAGTTCCAAGTTTCATCAGTGCTTGTTCTCACGCTTCAGGTTCGGTAAGAAGACAACTGTAAAGCATAAGAGACAAAGCTATGAAAAGTGGAGTGCAGGTTCGATTCAGATGCACCAGGACAAGGGAGAAATGGACACACAAGCTTCTCCCACTGGTGGTATTTGAACTGTGACGGCTGGTTCAAATCCCACCAACGTGTTTTTTCAAAGGCGTGAGAACAGGCTCTTAGTAGTGTAAAGGCATTTTTTAAAAGGTGAAAAATAAATTTGCATTTCAGTTTTATGGAGGTTTTTCTTTAAACCTTATCTCGACCGCCTGTCTGTCCATAGTCTCGTCCTCGCCCTTCCATGGCGAGCTCCTGTCTACGCCAGGTAAGCGAAATATATGTCTTTCTCTCTCTAGGGTTTGCAAGCCTATGTGCAGGAAAGGCAAAGTCATTCCAATCTGAACTTGCAGGTTGCAGCTTCACCTGTGGGGGTGAAAGCCCTCTTTCTCCCTGCAAACCCTAGCGATCTCTGCAGAGCTCCTCGAGTCAAGGTACTTCTTACAAATGGATTTCTGGGGCCTGCGCTAAACCTGACAGCTAGCAGCCGGAGATCATTCATCAGAAAGCCCATGACCATCGTCGCAGAAGCTGTTGCCACCACTTCGGAAACCGAAGCAGAGGCAGAGGTGGAGACATCCTCAAAGGAGGCCACAATCGTGGAAGTCGAGCAGCCCGAGGCTTCTGCACGTTCCCCCAAGGTTAAGAAAACCAAGGGCTTGAAGAACATCATGGAGGTCAGTACCCCTTACTTCTGCTACAATATTTTATATGTTGTCAGTGGGGTTTTTGGGCTCAGTTGGGGTATGTGGTTCACATATTTAGAGCATCCATTCGGAGCCTGAGAGTTGCTGAGCCTTATGGTTTGAAGTTTGAACCGTTTTTACTGTGAATGGCTCAGTCAGTTTCTCAGGTGCAATTGGCTTCTTTAGAACGTACATGTGGGGCTTGGGTGTTTCAGTAGCTATTTAGTTTATGCCATTGTTCAGATGTTTTGTAAGGGTTTCCCAGGTTTTCCAGCTCAGTAATCCTTCAAGCAAGGTTTTTCCAGCTTAGTTACCTTGCATGAAGGTTTCTCAGCCTCCTGAATTTCTTGTTTAGATCAACCATGTCTGGTATTGGGGTTGCATCAATGGCATTAGTCATCAGATAGTGACCACGACAAGCTATTTGGCTTCCCAATCAGGATAGGGTCTTTAGGTGAGTGATTCTTCAGGAATAATTTATCAATGGCCTAATCACTTGTTGAGAGCATCAACATTGGGCTTTGAAGTTGTGTTATCAATCACCTCAGGAATTTTTGAAGTTCAGTTTTTGGGAGATGCTGTGCTCGAGATGTGACACATATCCTCTGACAGGAAGGGCTCAAGCTTTAACAGACTACCACAGTTTCTCGGATGCTGCCTTATTTGCAGGGATTTTGATTGATGGATGCATCAGATTCCTCCCCAACTCTCTTGGCTGTTAAGTCTGGAATAGTTCAGGCAGGGAAGCTTTCACAAATTTACTAGCCTCTCGGATCCAAGTCTTGAATATGTTAGCTAACATTATCCAATTTATGGGGAATGTATAGTCAAAATGTCCCTGTAAGCTCCCCCAACAACAGGCAGAGAGGTGTATGGGAGGCCCTGAAAATAGACTAAATCCCTTTTGGCGCTGGGTTACAACCAATGATTCACATATTTATGGCAAAGCTTATGACCAATGTAAGCTTATGGGTGGATGGCCGTCCATGTAAATCGGAATTCTCTAGTTGAGTTCATGGGGCACCTCCTTGAGATCTGCTGTTCATTAAGAGGCTGGACATTCATTTGAAATTAAAGTCTGATTTTGCTAGTTTCCTTCCTTTATTC
Source organism: Cibotium barometz (assembly GCF_041138505.1). Classification (NCBI taxonomy): domain Eukaryota; kingdom Viridiplantae; phylum Streptophyta; class Polypodiopsida; order Cyatheales; family Cibotiaceae; genus Cibotium; species Cibotium barometz. Next base: position 15,476,109 of record NC_141083.1, read on the forward strand.
TTGTCAATGGGGTGTGCCAGCTCCACATTTAATATGCCAAGTGAGAAATCCCAGAGCCACGACAGAATTGTTGTTAGTGCTGGCAGGCTTTTGACGGAGTGTGCCTATTTGCAGAGCAGGTGGGATTTGCGCTGTTAACAGCAACAAGTGTGATTCATTCTGGGAAATGTGGGCACATACTGCTTTCAAGTTTCAATGCATTTTTTGGGTGCAGGTGCTGCACAAAAGAGCTGTGGAAGCTGCTACTGAAGGAAAGAATATTCCTGACCTCAGAACTGGAGACATTGTTCAACTGAGAGTGGTAACGTGCTTGTTGAATTCATCATGTATCATATAGCGCCCAGCATGTGAGCATATGAGCATGTGATGCATCTCTCAGGGTGTTAAGAATGGCCATATGAGCATGTGATGCATGGTTCTTAAGGCTATCACTGTTCGTTTCCCATATTGCCAGGAAGTTCCTGAAAACAAGAAGAGGGTGTCACTGCTTCGAGGCATAGTCATTGCCAGGCATAATGCAGGTATTCACACAACGTTCAGGATCCGCAGAGTCATTGCGGGGGTGGGTGTAGAGATGGTCTTCCCATTGTAAGTAACTGTTACATTACAGCCTTGTTTTTGATCGTTGTCCAGTCTAATTTGGGTAGTTTGTCATGAGGTCTTTCCCCATACTGCAGGTACTCACCCAACATTAAAGAAATCAAAGTCGTGAATAGCAGGAAAGTGCGCCGGGCCAAGCTATACTACCTACGGGACAAGATTGCAAGGCTGTCTACTGTGTAAACCTTTTCCTGTATTAAAAAAAAAACTTGTTCATTCTTTATCGTATGTAAGGTCTTTAGTCGAATGTAATCTAGTGTGTGAAGTGCAAAAAGGTTCAGAGGCTTCTGAGCTGGGGCTGAGAGCTTATCAAGTGGCTTTGGTCTTTTTGATTGATCAAAGCTCTGCATATTCTGTCCCCCATTTTTTATTTTGGTCGTCGCAGCCAGGTTTGCTTGCGTTTCTCTTACCGTAATGATTTCAATTGTACTGCCACCAAAGGCAGACATTTTCTCTTACCGTAATGATTTCAGTTGTACTGCCACCAAAGGCAGACATTTTCAAACGTGTATGGTAATGATTCCAAGAACCTAGCACCGTTTGGTACAAATTGGTTGCTTCAGCTGTTTTCTAGAAATGTAGAGGTTCTTTAACTGAAATTACAAAGCTAGTTATATGATGAATGCTTGAGTTTTCCTCGTCATACATGGAAAGAGATGCGAGTCAAATACGTGAGTCAATACATGTGTGCCTTGAGAGGTGAACTAGAGATCCAAAAGAAGAAAATGTTGAAGAGCACGTGAAAACGCAATGCACGAGCAGTTGCCAAAGATGACATTGTGACCATTAAAAGTGGTTTGGATGATAGCTCTAAAGTTGTCAACATCATGGAGACATTGGGCGATCTTCCGTTTCAAACGAGCTTCTTCCAAGGAGAAGAAATCCATTGACTACGCAAACCTTCTAAAGAAACTCAAAGAGTATCCCAACCACGTGTTGCAGAGGGAGCGAATAAAACAAGTTCAAGTGCTTGTAGAGGGTGTAGGTTGAAATAGAGCTAGTACTTGAGTTGGTGGTTGAGCACGAATCATTAACCTTGCTTGAGAGTATCTCTGATCCCATTCAAGAGTCAATCATAGAACCAGTAAGGGATCATTAGAGTATGCCAAAAGTTGTAGTTGAACCCGTAATAAATGATTCTTAAGAAGCTATAAAACAGCCAGTTCTGGAGCCTTTGCGTCTAGAATCAATCTAACTAGATTTTGCATTGTTAGATGCAATGAAGGATGGACTTAGTGGGAGGTAAAAACTTGGTCTTTCACCACAATATTTTCTTCAATGTGAGGTGACTTCATTTCTCCGATGTGATAGGTGATGACTTCATTTTGACCCCATCATAGGCACCACCTCCTACGGAAGGATTAGTGCACATCCCTTGCATATTGGTAGATTGTAGACTCCCTCTGAGTGAGTATGAGCCAAATGAACATGAATATTGCATGCGAGGGACATATGAGGCCTCACATCCTTCTTATTCTCAGAAGATTGAGTCCCAATAAGTTCTCTTTTATAAGAAAATGCTCAACTTTAGAGAGACTTATGTGACTGGGAGCTTAAGAGCCTACACTTTCGAGCCTAAAGAGGAGGAGGATGAGCCATGCCACAAGGAGAGCTCTTCTTCTATACCCAAGACAAAAGGAGATTTAGGCAACAATATTAAGGTAGATTTAGGGCACTAGCAAGCCTAAGCAGGGAAGAAGAAGTAGGTCCACAAGCATCACCATGGCTTAACCTATAACCAGTCCATAGACACGAGAGTATTGTGGCCCATCGCTTTTCTCTTCTAGCATCAAGAAGCTGGTCGGCCAACAAGTACTGATATGGATATCATCATGACATGAGCATTCAAGGTTTATTAGCATATTGTATTAGTTGTGGAGAAGTTGAACTAATCAACAACTGGTTATTCTGGTTGATATGTGAATATTAAGCCCTACAAATAGGAAGCAATAGTTCAGTCATAGATCATCTGCTCCCCGCAATCACGGGGCAAGTCATAGTCCGTCATTAGGTAGTCTTTTTTGTCAAGAATTTAGTCAACTTTTGAAAGGTTAAAGGCCACGAAATTTTTACAACAATATATATTTTTTTGTACTATATTAATATATTGAAAATACAATTCATCTCGCTCTTCTCTTCGCTATCTATTCATTGCATTTGCACAAGTGTTCCTAATTAGTAGGCTTAGGGTTGGATCAAGTACATCAAGGCTTCTACGCATGTAGCATCAATGCCAGAGCATTCATGCTTAGCCATGTAAGTACTAAGTGCTCAGCCACATCAGAGCATTTAGTAAACTCAACCATCTAAGCATTAAGTTGTCCCAAGAAAGGTGTATAGATCCATAGAAGAATACAACTAAGGTAACAACATGCAAAGCAAGAGGAAAGCATTCCTTGGGAGTTGTGTGCTCAAAGGAGCATAAATTTGGCTCTCATATTAGTTCCAAAGGAGGTAGAGCATCAAACATGGTCATTCTTAGCAAGAGAACATAGGTACGTTAAGGAAAAGGGATTGTAGGCATGGGAACAAAGTGGAACAGATGCATAGTTTCTAGAACAAACTTGGAGTGGAATCAGAGGAATGACAGGGTTTTCAGCCCGTGTCAAAAATCAAGCAGTCAAAGCATAGAGTTAGTATCCAGGGAAGAAGGATGACAAGCTTCCAACCCATTATCAAGTTTAGTACTAGGGAATGTCACCTACACACACACACACACACACACACACACACACACGGACATGGTATATCTCATCTCGCTAATCTCTAGTTAGGGAGCAATCTTGGGGTATTTAGGGCCCTAGCAAGGTCAAGTAGGGAAGAAGAAGTAGATCCACAAGCATCACCATAGCTTAACCTATAACACACACACACACACACACACACACACACACACACACACGAGTACTTTGGCCATCGCTTTACTCTTCTAACATTAGGAAGCTGGCTAACAAGAGGTACTCAGATATAGGCATCATCATGGCATGAGCATTCAGGGTTTATTAGCATATTATATTAGTTGTGGACAAGCAAAACTTGACAATAGCTGGTTATTTTGGCTAACATGTGAATATAGAGTCTTATAAATAGCAAGAAATAGTTCAATCATAGATCATCTACTTCCCGCCATCATAGGGTAGATCATAGTCATTAGGCAATCTTTGGTCAAGAATTTAGTCCACTTTTAGAAGACCAAACTCCATGGAAGTTGTGTAGCAGTATACATATTTTTATACCATATCAATAAAAATACAATTTATCTCCTCTGCTGTCTATTCATTGTGTTTGCATTGGTATTCCTAATCAGTAGGCTTAGGGCTGGATCAAGTACATCAGGGCTTTCGTGCATGCAATAATAAACTTGAAAATAGGAAAGATTCATCCCATGGGTCAAGGAATTCTCAACAATGAGTCTAACACAACTTCTCAAACCATGGCCATTGATGCCTATAGAGCTTATAACAAAGATGTTAGATGGTCAAGATGAGGACAAAGAACACATCAATTCATATCTATAGAGCTTGTAACAAAGATGTTGGATGAGGACCAAGAACATGAGCCCCTCTCGTTGTTGACTCCAAGGATTAGATTCACGTTTTGGTAACCATGGAAACTCTTCCACATAAGCTTGGAAAAAGGTTTACATGATTAGATGGTTCCAAAATCACATCCTTGTTTGTGCTCGATGCATTTGAAATAGAACACTATCAGTGGAACTTTCTTGCCTTGAAAGACCATCTAGTTGCATGGCCCACCTTGGTTGACACCAGGGCTAGCCACAATGTGATATCTTGGGAGATGTGGATCTCATTAAGCCACCCACCCCTCGTACCATTCATAACCACCATTACCATGGTAAACAATTCCCAATCTATGACTATGGGCGACGATTGTTTTGAAGTTGAATTTTATATTGTGACCTCTATAGGTATAATGACAGAGAGCATCATCCTTGGGAGGGGATGGATTGCATCCACTGATGATGGTAAAAAAGAACAGCAACACTCAAGCTTCCCCTTGGTATTATTAACCATGAGCCTTATCTTTCTATATTAGATTGCTTTCCCTAATCCCACAACCCCAATCCTATCAGATTAGGCCCCTTATCTCAAGGATTACCATCAGGTACGTAGCATACTTCCCCTCTTAAGACATTTTGACTCTTGGAAATAAAGCAAAGGGAAACATAGCCACCTCAAACATTTGCCTCCAAAATCAGGTTTCATACTTGTCTAACAAAACCACATAGCTATGTTTCATACCTATTTATAACAAAACCACATAGCTAGGTTTCAAACTTGTTTATAACGAAACCACATAGCTAGGTATCCAAGAATTAGCTCAATTGAAGCTACTGTTCCTCTGTACTATCATGATGGAAACAAGAAAAACCATAACCTACTCCGGCTCTTGGAAATAAAGCAAGGGAAACATAGCCACCTGAAGCATCTGCCTCTGGAAAAACAGGTTTCATACCTCTTAAGACATTTTGATTCTTGGAAATAAAGCAAGGGAAACATAGCCACCTCAAACATTTGCCTATGAAATCAGGTTTCATACCTATATAGCGAAACCACATAGTTAGGTTTCATACCTGGTTACAACGAAACCACATAGTTAGGTTTCATACCTGGTTACAACGAAACCACATAGTTAGGTTTCATACCTATCTAACGAAACCACATAGCTAGGTTTCATACCTATTTATAATGAAACCACATAGCTAGGTATCCAGGAATTAGCTCAATTGAAGATGCTATTCCTCCAGACTATCATGGTGGAAACAAGAAAAAACAATAACCTACTCAGGCTCTTGAGGAATACAACAATCCCCCAACTCCTCAAGAAGTTGGAAAACCTGAAATCACAAGCTGAGACAACTATGTGCTAGCTACAACATAATACCCCGTACCTAGGGAATAGCTTCCCAACCTTCCCTAATCATAACATCTCAAACAACACAGCATTCCAGTGGTGGGTAACTCCCTTGTTGAATGCCTCCTATCAGAATAATACCGTGCAATATATCCTGAACATTCTAATGGGTAAATCCCTTGTTTAATGCCTCCTATCAGAATAAAACCGTGCTCTATCTTGAGCACTCATGATAGCATCCCGATGCATCAACTAGCTATCCTATCATAAATCTCTATAGCAGCATCAATCCAAATACCCCCACAGGTGCAAGTTGAAAATTGTACATTAGCATTCTTAGACTTTATAATTGAATTCTAGTGTAATTAGTATTAGTATTCAAATGCTATTTATACCATAGACAAAGCCAACCATAGGGATGTACCTCTCCCAACAATCAGATGGTCACATGGAGATGTATACATAAAGCATATCCTCCAAAACTTGATACACTCTCCTGTTTGCCCAACAAACCAAGGAAGATCAACAAATACTTCCCTATTCAAGAATTATATAACTATCAATTATCTTTGCACTCTCAAGATAAATAGCCTTAAAGAATACTCCTATTAGGATCATGCTCAATCTAGAACACCATTGATATAAGACATTGAGACTGCGTTCAAACCAAAACACCGTCGAGAAAGACCCTCTAGTGCAAGACAATATCTATCAATGCAAATCCATACAATGACTATAAACCTGTGCCCTATTCTAGGGTTAACTGCTCCTAGAGTTATGCCTTCAAGTTTTAAAGTCTCAAGGAAACCCGGGCTATTGAAACCCTCTAGTGCAAGTCAATACCTATCAATGCAAATCCATGCAATGACTATAAACCATCCACCCTTTTCTAGGGTTAGGATTAACTTCTCCTAGAGTTACACCTTCAAGTTCTAAAGTCCCAAAGGAAACCCTTTAGTGCAAGTCAATATCTGTCAATGTAAATCCATGCAATGACTATAAACCATCTACCCTTTTCTAGGGTTAACTGCTCCTAGAGTTATACCTACAAGGTCTAAAGTCTCAAGGAAACTTCTGTTATTGAAACTTGCACTAAACATAACCTAGTTGTAGGAGTCCTATGCTTAGCATCATCTACCCTTTTCTAGGGTTAACTGCTCCTAGAGTTATACCTACAAGGTCTAAAGTCTCAAGGAAACTTCTGTTATTGAAACTTGCACTAAACATAACCTAGTTGTAGGAGTCCTATGCTTAGCATCATCATAGGCAAATTTGACCAAATCATATAGTGGCAAATGCGTACATCATTAAACCAAAATATGATATGTACTCTTTGATGCTGCCTAAGAACAATTATAATGAGTAGAAACTAAACCAATTCTGACTAACTAAGAAAAATCATAATGAGTAGGAACTCAACCCACTCAATTCTGACTACCTGAAGTACCTAGAAACTTCAAGTTCTAGTCAACCACTGTGTCAAGGTAATCTAAATGCGAAACAATATCACAATACTATTTTAACCCCACCAGCCAACACTCTACCAAATAATCTTGGAAAACAAATCCAATACCTGATATTTGGATAGAGCTCATACCTCATAAACAAAGGCAAGTTAAACATGAGTTTTATCATCCAATAGTCATGAGTTCTGGATCACATCGGAGATTAAACATCTACCTCACCAAAAACTCATAAACCATACATGAAGTAAACCCTAGTGTCCCATAACACCAGGATATGCCCATATATGTTTTACAAATCCATCACTCACCAGTATGTGGACCACCTTGAATATTTAAATTGCTAGCTATATTTGGAACACAAACTTCATAAAAGAATAAATCGATCCGTAAAATCCATTGGAATACCATTAATGATATAATCTTTGAGTAGGGATCTTTGCAAAATATATACGTGCACTCAAAATCCGCTGGTTAATCCAATCTATTTCAAAGCACCACTTAGAAGAGGCAAAACATAATAGCTTCACCGTACCAGTGAGACAAAATAAAGAGTTCCACCACCCCACTCCTAGATCCAATCATAAATGCAATCAATCCACAAACATCACTCCAATCATGTGCAATCCCCAATCCATTTCCCCCCTCTTCCATGTAATTGATTCAAAATCAATGCATCTCACTTTTGGTCAACTAACACCTAAATAAAAATATGGGTACATCCAAAAATCCTATATGTAGCATATCCTAGCATCTCATACCACCAAGCTATACTCCATATAAGACCTCCTTTAGACCCATAAATCCAAGTTAGAGTGATCAATTCCTTCCTGGACCTTGTCTTGACACAACCAAACTCCTACCTGAATATCTTTAGGTTAGACCCCAATATATCTGCTAATATAACATTCCCTAAGACCCCCACATCAATATGCCAATACAACATTCCCTAAGATCCCCACATAAATCTTCCAATACAACATTCCCTAAGACCTCCTCCAATCATCAGACTACCACATTGATAATCTAGAGGAATAGTAGCTTCAGTTGAGTTGATTCCTAGATACCTAGCTATGTGGTCTCATATGAAACCTAATTTTTAAGGTAGATGTTTGAGGTGGCTGTGTTAAACAGGTATGAAACCTAATTTTGGAGGCATGTGTTTAAGGAGGCTATGTTTCCCTTGCTTTATTTCCTAGAGTGGAAATGTCTTAAGAGGGGAAGTATGTTACGTACCTAATGCTACTCCTCAAGATTAGTAGCCTAATTTGATAGGGTTAGAGGAGCCCTAGGATTAGGGAAAGCAAGCTGCTATATAGGCGACTAAGGCTCATGGTTAATAATACTAAGTATATTGGCTTTTTGATCGAACATTTGTAGCAGTAGTAGCCACTATATGTGTGGCGTGGCTTATTATTGTTTAGAGAGAGTCACTCTATGGTATGTGATGGACTAGGATTACCTTCGAGAAGGTAGTGAGCTAGCCTACATCCCTTCTATTTGGTACTAATTTGGTTGTTGTGTTTAGGGATATCTTGGTGGATCTTGGTGGATCTTGCAATTGGTATCAGAGAAATCCTAAACATAAAAGCAAGAATAAGGTTTGCATGTCTTTCTATTTCTTTTCAAGTTTGCATTGGACTTAGGTATTTCTTTCGATCCCACCACCATATCTATGTTTGAACTATAAGAAAGAAGTAGGTGTTTTTCAGTCCCACTGCCATATCTATGTTTGATCTACAAGAAGAAGTAGGTGTTTTTTCATGGTTTCTTGTGTGTGTGTGTGTGTGTGTGTGAGAGAGAGAGAGAGAGAGAGAGAGAGAGAGAGAGAGAGAGAGAGAGAGTAATAATGTATGCGTATGTGCAAAAGGAGGGGAAATTGTATTGGAAACCCTAAAATTTGAGTAACCCTAATTTCATTTTCTTCCTTTGCGAGTTTGTTGCAACATACATATGTGTAGTTGTGCATGGCTATAGGTGTGCTTTTTGCCTGAGATAGACCATAGGTCATATGTATAAAGGGACACCCAAGTTAGGGCACATGCATGGCCTTGTTTGGGCAAATTATAGTCGATCGATGGCCAGGTCTGTAGAGGTTGTATAACATTTGTACAATAGGGCAGAGTGGCCATGCACCCCTATTTTGTAATATCCCATGATCAATCCTAAGAATTTGTAACCCTAAGATTTGACCTTAATCCTCATTAAAAGACTTAGACTATCCTCCTCTTTATCTCGTCTCTATACCTCTTAGGGACTAAAACTCTTCTTTGTTTAGTAGGTCTAATCTTTCGACCTATAGCCCCCATCTCTAGACCCCTCTAGTTCTAGACCCTAAGCTTTGACCTTAATCCTCATTAAAAGACTTAGACTATCCTCCTCTTTATCTCGTCTCTATACCTCTTAGGGACTAAAACTCTTCTTTGTTTAGTAGGTCTAATCTTTAGACCTATAGCCCCCATCTCTAGACCCCTCTAGTTCTAGCCTTGCCCTATAGCCCCCATCTCTAGATCTCTCTTGCCTCTAGTTCTATTCTTGCCCTCACATCTAGACCCCTAACCCTCATCTAGATCCCCATCTTTTTAGACCCAATTCTAAATCCCCACCCCTTGGGCCACTCCTTGATTTTTAGACTTTATCCTTAGAAAATTTTTTCTAGACCCCTAGTTCATCATCTCAAGGCCCCAATGATCACCTTTTGCTTGCCTATAAATGTTAAGTTTTGAGCATGAATCTAGTGCTAGCTTATGCATACCTATGGTGTGTGAAGGTGTAAGAGACTCATAGTAGTGACAGTGTGTGAGTAGTGAAGATGATCTTAAACTAATTAGGTTGCAAAATTAATTAGCTTGCAACCTTGAGTTGATTGCATTACATTAGGGAATACCCTTTTACACCTATTTGCCATAACATCACATATGGAATAAACTTGACTCAACATCCACACACCCTACTTTTCTCATCTACTCCACATGCCCATACATACATGTGCCCAGACATGGTTAGTACCATATTTCCAACACCCCTTCTTAGTGCCTAAAACAGGTCTCATCCCAAGTGAGTATTGCACATAACATAGAGACATACATGGTTACGCCCCATTAGTGCCCACATGAGTCTCATCTCCTAAGGGTAGAGCATATAGACATGGTTACATGGTCACATAGCCTACATCATCAATGGATAGAGGTGACTTACAAAGACATCAACATAGACCTTGTTGCATGGCCTACATCATTAGTGGATATGCTCAACACATAGACATTGACATACATAAGAGAATGCATGGCCATGTTACATGACATAATATATGGGACATAGCATTGATATGGGCATAAACATGGACAACATCATAGCATGGGAGTAGGATCAAAGCGTGCCATCATAACATCATTGTGATACTATGCATGCATCATTGGGGTATGTACACATACCCATATAATTATTATACATGGTAGTTTCCTCTTCATCTCATGAGGCATGCAATTGGTATCCTCTTCATCATACGTAGTCATGATTGAGCAAAATGTAACCAAACTCAAATCTTATAAGCTATTTTCTTTTATTGTAGAGTAGAAGAGAGATAAAAAAGCAGGTAATATGAAGTAATGCAAGAAGGATAAGATTAAGAATTTGCTATTCTATGCTTAACCCAAATAGCTAGTAGAAATAAGCAAGATGTAATATTATGCAAAGAAGATGAGGAACATAGGTTAACAGTAGCAAAGAATGGAGAATGAAGTTGAGCTAATTGAGGCTGGGGTTTCTTGCTAAAGCCACTTACCATTGAATAGTACAAGAGCTTCAAACCAAGACTATGGGCACAAATTTGCGAGAAACCTGTGAAATTGCGAAGCTGAAAGCTCAACTTTTTTTGGCTACACCATGCCTGATGCAACTTTGATGCTGAAAGTCATTGAGTAGCCTCCTTATGAGATGGATAAAAATCTCCAAAGAGCATTAGATTTAATTTGCACCAAAGAAAGATTTTGCTTTAATAGTAGCATGACTTGTGTGCTCCTCTCGTGCATAATTTTGTAAGAGGTACACTAATCCTTTCAAGTGGATGATGAATGTAGACAAAACCATACAAGCACTGAATGCGTGCATCTGTGACCCAAATCATTGCTCTATTACGCACATTGTAGATGGGTTGGAAAAACCATGAGACATCCATGTCTAGATATGAATACTCGTGGGATAGGTTTACCAATGCCACCAACCCACCATAATGGTAATACTAGACCCACACCCATGCCAAGACAAGGATACACATGGGGAATGTATAGGGTACTCGATGTACCACCACCTAGCCTGCTACCACAACTACCTTTCACCAAAGATTAACCCACTCAATCAAGTTTTGGTCGAAGAGCTACTAGAAGAAAGCAATGCTATGGCCAAAGTTGTTCTTCAAGGTGCTCATATAAGTCACGCCCTTTAATTCCATAGTGTCGCTCTTTCCAGAGGCTTAAAGTGTAGATCCCCCCCCCCCCCCCCCCCCCCGAAGCCTACCATATGTACCATATCCTATCAAAGTGCATATGCCAAAATGGGGGGAGTTAATACCAATGGCACGGGAATGCACATTATGGGAGAATGTGGATGTTTCAATAAATCTTGCAAATATGAAACTACAAGGTTTGCTTGAGATCTATTTAGTCACATACATGATTGCATGCAACTATAGGAGGTGGAAGAGGGAGCAGCTCTAGTAGAAACATGAGGTGGGTTTTAAGATAGAGACAGATGAAGCCTGGCCCAAGATTGAAGACTTCAGCATTCAACCAAAATGGCAAAAGGAGTTCGTCACCATCCTAGAATATGGAAGCATATACATGTGGTCATCACATCAACACAACGGGTGAAGGTTCACCCCAGTAACATTTGTAGAGGGACTCCTATGCTTGCTTCGATTTTCCAATGTTTGAGCTAGCAAGGTTTGATTACATAGAGAGTCATAGAGAGAGGGAGAGAACATGTACACTTCACAAAACTAGCCTATGAGCCATCTCTAGTCTTAACCACAGCTGCTCCAGAATTAGCAGTAGTAACAAATCAACAGACTAATTTGTTAAGGATGGTAGCTGAAATAGGTAGGAGTTGTCAAGGGAACCGGGGACTACTTAAACTCATGTCCCAAAGCAAGCCTATGAACCACCTCCAATCTTAACCACAACTACCCTAGTTGATTTGTTTACGGATGGTGGTGGGTAGAGTTGAATTAGGCAGGGGGTGGCAAGGGAATCGGGGACTACTCAAACTAATGCCCCAAGGCAAAATCCCATGAAATAGGTAGAGTTGAAATAGATAGGGGGTGGCAAGGGAATTGGGGACTACGCAAACTAATTCCCCAAGGCAAAAGCCCATGAAGCTGTATCATTGATCCTTCATTAGCTAACTGTGCCTTTTCACTAGCCAAAGTCACTTCAACTGCCCTAAAGAAGGGCGCTCTCTTTTGTGTCTATTGGCACCATTCACATTTTCTTTTATTTTCACTTAATACCTAACCATTCCTTAGGTATTTTTAATTTGAAATCCCTTGAACCTTATTGATATGTAAACCTTTTACATATAAATTAACTTTCCTAGTCTTACCTTTTAGTGTTTCCTGTCACTCTCATAACATTTATTCCCCCTTGAAAGAAAAGTTTTTGTGCACTCAAAAGCAAACTCAAGAAACTTGTTACCTTTTCTTCTATGTAGCCACTCTTTCCCAAGTTGATTCTTCTTCTGGTCTATCTTTCCACTTTACTAAACATTCTTTAAACACAGAATGCCTAGTTTTCTTTTCTCGGTATTCGAGAATCTTTTTAGGCTCATGTGAAAGAATAGGTGGTTCTATAAAATAAACTATAACTTCTTTTCCAATGACGTCATTGTTTCCCATCTTGCGTTTAATTTTACTAACATGAAACATAGAATCTACTCTAGAACCTTCAGGTAAACCTACCTCGTAAGCTACACTTCCATTTTTTAAAAGTGTTATATGAGGACCACAATACCTTGGACTTAACTTTGAAACTTTTCCACTTTTTAAAGCTTATGACTTTTTAGAAACTTTTAAATAGCCTAAATCACCTTCCTTAAAATTAATTGGTCTTCTTTTACCTTTCTCATAACTAATAGAATGATCTTGCACTCTTTTAACTTTGCTTCTTACAATGTTGAGCATGTCTTGCATGTCTTGGAGAAAGTCTTTTACACTCTATGGTTTATCTTTTTGTAACCCAACTGCTATGGGTGCTCTAGGTTGAAATCCATACATTAGCATGAATGGACTAAAACCTGTAGCAAAATGTTTAGCACTATTACAAGCAAATTCTAATAATGGATGATACTCATCCCACAATTGTTTTGCTTATGATTAATATATGCTCAAAGCATATCTTCTACGACTTGGTTAACCCTTTACATCTATCCATCGCTTTATGGATGTTCATATGTACTCATACTAAGTTTGGTGTCTAATTTTTTAAACACTTCTTTCCAAAAATGGCTTGTAAACTTTGTATCTCGGTTGCTTACTATATCTGCTGGCAATCCATACAATTTGTATAGATGATGGATAAACATTCTAGCCAATTCTGGTGTTTTTACTTCTTTTTTAGTTGGTATAAATTGTACCAACTTGGTTAACATATCCACTACTACCCACACTAAACCATACCCTCTACTTGTTTGGGGTAGTCCCACTATGAAATCCATAAAAATACTTTCCCACTTATCCCTAGGTATTTGTAGTGATTGTAATATTCCGCCTACTTTTAGGCGCTCACCTTTATTGAATTGGCACTTAGGGAACTTTATAATATAATTCTAGAGGTCCTTCTTTAAACCTTCCCAATAAAACTGTCTTTTAACAAGTGCATAGGTCTTAGAAATTTCCAGCTGCCCCACAGTTGGATTGTCATGACATTCTAGTAAAATATTCTCATGAATATTTTCTTCTTTAGGTATATAAATGTGACCTTTATATAATAAGTATCCATTATCGAATGGAAAATTTTTCCAACGATCTTTTTCACTTATTACTTTAACTAATTTCTTTAAACCACTATCTTTTTTATAGCTGCATTTTCTTTACTCTCTATTTGAGAGTTATATTTTTTAATCAAGTAATTCCAAACTACTTGATAGCTAGGGTCATTAGCACATTTTCCTTTTAAGTGAGCCAACAACTCACTTTCTAGTTGAGTAAAACTCAACTCATTTATCATGGGTGCTCGACTTAGAGCATTTGCCAACATGAAATTAAATTTTCCTTTTCTATATCAGATTTGAAAATCAAACTCTTGTAGGATTTCAGCCCATCTAGCCTTCCTACCTCTTAACTCCTTTTGAGTATTTAACCATTTAAGACTTTCATGGTCAAAAAATAATTCAAAATTGGCACCGTACAAATAATGCTGCTATTTTTTAAGAGCATGCGCAATTGCAAATAGTTCTTTTTCATAAGTTGAATAGATACTTTGAGCTTTGTTCAAGTTTTTACTTTCAAATGCAACTGGTATTCCCTTCTGTAATAATACTACTCCTACAACAAAATTATAAGCATATGTTTTCCAATACAAATGGTTCATTTGGATCCACTATTTGAAAAATAGGAGCAGTAGGCTATTACTACTTTCAATTTTTCAAAACTAGTTTGTTGGTCATGAGTCCACAACTAAATTGTTTTCCTTTCTCTTTAAGTTGATTCATCATTTAAATAACTATCTTAGCATAATTCCTTCTAAACTTTTGATAGAACTCCTGCAAGTCATAAAAAGGTTTGTAATTCATCTATATTAAATGACGCCTTCCATCTCAATATAGCTTCAACTTATACGAATCCCTTCCTTGAACATTGTGTCCAAGATATTGCACTTCTTTTTTGAAGAAGTCACATTTAGATTTTTTAGAAAATAACTTGTTTTTCTTAAATAATTGAAGTACTTTTCTAAGGTGCCCAATATGTTCTTGTTCATTTTGACTAAAGAGTAGTATATCATCAATAAAAACCACCATAAATTTTCCTAAAGAAGGTTGAAGTGTAGTGTTCATCATGGTCATAAAGTAGCGTGAGAATAAGTTAATTCAAAAGGCATAACTAAAAACTCATAGTGCCCAAAAGATGTCCAAAATGATGTTTTTGGCACATCTTTTATTCTAATTCTTACTTGATGATATCCAAACCTTACATCTATCTTACTAAAATATTTAGTAGCTTTGAGTTGATCAAACAACTCATCTATCCTAAGAATAGGAAATTTAAATTTTATTGTGATTGCATTCAATCTAAGATAATCTATGCACAAGCGCATAGATCCATCTTTTTCTTCACCAAAAATATTGGTGAAGCCCAAGGAGACTTACTTGGCCTAATAAAGCCTCATTCTAAATATTCAATCAATTGTTTTTCAACTTCTTTTCTTTGAATCAAGCTTACTCTATTAGGTGGATTACTAATTACCTTTGAATCCTTTAAAACTTCTATGGGATGATTTATCCCTCTATCTGGAGGTAAACCTTTTGGTAATGTTTTTGAAAAAATATCTTCAAATTCTTCTAATAAATTGTTCAAAGAAGAATTATCTACTTCACAAATACTTGAATCAAACTTTTCACAATGGTTTTTAAATTGAGGCATTGCATACACAAAAACATTTGCTCTATTTCATTAACTTGATGAAGCTTTTGGAGCTCAATATTACATATCAAAGGAGAAGATGGTACATTGTGCTCTCCTTGTAATGTATTAAATTTTCCTTTATGCTCAAATGTTAGTTTATTATGCAAGTAGCTTCTTGAAAGTATTTTTCCCAATGAAAATAACCATTCTATCCACCAAAGAATTACATTTACGATCGACAAACGCATCACTTATTAAAAATCCGAGAGTGCTTCATATTCTTGAATCTTTATCCCAAGTTGGTTTACCATAGTATCCCACTCATCTTTATCATAGCCATTGGCTTATGATACTATATACTTATGAGAACTTGGGAGTTGAGGCAACTTAAGTTTCTTAACCAAGTTGTAAATCTAAAAAGTTGTGTGTGGCTGTATCATCTATGAGGATTCTAATTTTTTAATCCTTAAATTTTTCATGCACTCAAACCAAATCATGTGGTCCAAATGATGGTTCCCACATAGATTTTGCCACCATACAATAATGATTTTCATCAGAATGACAAACCTCGACCAATTTATATTTAGGAGAATCCTTAAGTGTCAACACTTGAATAGTGTGCATTGTTCTTCCTTTAGGTTTATCATGGGCCATTCCCAGTAAGTTCTTGTCCTTGGGACTTAGGACAATTCTTTTTATCATGTGCTGGCTCAAGACAAGAGAAACAAAGTTTTCTTTAATCGCTCTCTCAAAGTCTTGCTTTTTTAGAAACTTACTATCTAGGATTGGATTTTTGCTTTTTTGAAGGTTCTTCCTTTTTAAAGAAAAACTCTTTCTTTTTAAAGAGTTAAAATTTTCTCCATGAGATTTATATGATTTTTTTTTCTTTTTCTTACGATTACCATTACCCATGGTATTGTCAAATGTTTTTGCAAATTTTATAGTCTCATCTAAGTTTTTTGGGTCTTTAGAGGGAACTTCCTTCTTGTCCCTTTTCAAGCCTCTAATGAAGCCTCTTACTTTTTGAAATTTATCTTTTGTTTCATAAAACAATTACCCCACTCCTCCCAATTTCAATCTTCTTCATTTTTTGAAAGATATTCCTTTAAGAATAATTCCTTGAATGAATCCCAAGAATCGGGTACTTGCCTAGCTTTTGCTAAATGATCCACCACTTATAAGCTTTGCCTTATAGGCTAACTTCAATGGGGCAGTTATGTTTAGGCACATTTCTTAAAAGATGCAAATCTTGCCATTTTTGTAGAAAAATTGGGGTACATCTTTATTTCTCTCCTTCTCTTCTTCACTAAAAGTGGGTGCCTTTAAATCTATGAATACCATACCCTGGTCTCTGGTTTTGGGACCGCCTTCAATTATGGTTTCATTTAACCATTTTTTAAGAATCTTTTCCCTTCCCTCACCAATGTTACTTTCAGATATTTCTTTTAATCCCAATCCCTCCCATCCCATCAAGGAGCTGACAAGAACCATCATTTTCTTAAGTTTGTTTTCTATATTAGAGAATTTTTTCTTCATCTCCTTCATTTCCATATCCTCATAATCATCAAAGTCTATCTCTATATCTTGCACATCTATTTCATTTGGTTTTGTAATATCCTCTTCCATGTGGAAAGAGGACATTTGGTTTTCCCCATTTTCAACATTTTCATTCTCCCCACCTTTTACTTTAGCATAGAAAATTTCTTACAAAGCAAAAACAAAAAGCGTCACAACAACCATACTTGGTTGGGTAATTATGAATTGTCCCTAATGATGTGAAGAATAATTCTATTGTTTCCACCTTGTTTTTATATTTGCTTGAATGACCCTTCATGGTTATCTCGTACTCCACTTGCTCTATGTAGAACTCCAAAGTATGCCGAATTTATTAGGCAAGAGGTATTTTGTATGGAGAAGATTTGAGAAATATAGGGACTAGCTTATGGAAATGAATAGAAAAGAGATTAAGGTGTAGAGATTAATGGATATAAGAATAATTAGAGTTAACAATGATTGGCTCAATGGAAACATGGAAGAGAAAGAAGTTGGCTTTGATACCAATGTAATGCTTCTTGCATTATAAGCTTGAGGACTTGGAAGACTAGTGCTTTGATTCTCCACCCAACCATATCCCAAATGGACCCTAAGCTTAAGGTTAGATAGACCCTAATGGTGCATGACCTTCGAGCTTCATTCCCTTGACCCTTCATTGGCTAATTGTGCCTTTTCACTAGAGCCAATGTCACTTCAACTACCCAAAAGAAGGGCACCCTCTTTTGTGTCTGTTGGACTTCCACACTGAACATCATTCACCTTTACTTTCACTCAATATGCATATTAACCACATTCCTTAGGTATTTCCAATTTGAAATCCTCTGAACCTTATTTATATGTAAACCTTTTACATATAAATTAACTTTCCTAGTCTTACCTTTTAGTGTTTTCTGTTAGTCTCATAACAATGTAGGTACCCCATTGTGTGATGAAAGATGTCTTGGAGTGGTCGTCCGAGTGGATGGTCCACTAAGCTCGTCCATAATAAAGCTATACAGGGCATGCCTGGCAACATCCTCTAAAACCTAATCCATGAGCGGGAGTGAAAATCTTCCATTGGGGAGATAATTTGGGTATCTTCCATTGGGGAGATAATTTGGGTATCTTCCATCTTTTCTAGCTCAACCTTGACAACCTCTGCATACTTCGAGTTGCACTTGTAGGCCTACCCACAAAACATCCTTATAAGATTGGAAGAAGGCGGCGGCTTGCTCAAGGAGGGTGGGTGATCCCAAAACCAAGAGGCTAGCAGGATGGGACAAGGCTCCTCTATAGTGCTGAGATTGAATTCCTAGATGGGATCTTGGCAAGAGGAAATGCTATTGTAGAGAAGGGTGGGGTTGTGAGCCGGCTGGTGGTAAATTGGGAAGGTGCTATAAAGGTCTTCCGTCACTTAGGACACTCATCCCACGGGAAAAGTGGTGCTTCCACATAGACACCTGTGGTGGTCTCCTTGGGAAGGTGCTATAGTGGTCTCATGTCTAGGACTTAGTACACTCCCCCACAGAAAAGGTTGGTGCTTCCATAGATACCTGTGGTGGTTCACTCTGCTACTAGGTGAGTGGGGGAAGTGGTCCGGTTTGTGGTTGGGTGCTTGTCAACCTTGTGGGAGAAGTATTTGACCATCTTGCACCCTTTGTGGGGTGACCCGTGTGATGGGTTCTCCTAGCCCTACAGCCTCATCGTGTTTGGAGGAAGGGTTGGTGGAGTCACTGATGTCCACCGTGTAGGATGTCAGGCTTTCCGGCTGCTTAGAGCCAGTCGAGTAGTTCCGAGTCATCACCATGGGGAACAAGGCCTTCTCCCTACAAGAGGTGATCTTATGAGAGTTGGAAGACAAAGTGGGGGTTACCGTGGCACCATAGATCCCTTGTTCCATACCTTCCTCCAATTTTAGTTCATGTGGACCATGCTCTTGAGGAATCCATAATCGATCAGAACACTAGTCATGTAGGGGACACTTGTAGTTCTAAGCCTGGTTTGGAATGTGGGGGTGGGTGTTGGTGGACACAAAGGGGTGGTTGTGTTCCTCAATAGCAACAATATTTTCCCTTTCCACCTCACCACCTATCCACAACAACCTCTCTAGTTCTCCTCCTCCATCAACAGTAACTCACGGGACCTCCTTGCTATCCTTGCCACTCATTCTACTATGGTGACCACCGCCATCCCTGTAGTCACCCCTACCTTCGCCTCTAGAGGCCATCCTTGCCTACACCTATTCTGGGTTCTCCACACGAGGTGACTTTCGGTGTAGATTGTCAAGAGGAGGAAACTGAGCATGCATCGATGAGCTTACAGATTCCCCATTTTCCTATAGTGCACCAAACATCGCGGTGGGAGATTTTCCTTGCCTATGGTTTCCTGACCCTCCATAGTAGCAATCTTTACCTCATTACCATCAAGCTCATCATATAGTTTGAGGTCTGGACAACCTCTCAAAACTGATCTCTACATCTACTCCACCTACCTCTGACCAACTACATTTTGGAGCTCTCTAGCCGTCACCAAAGAGATCGCACTCACTAGGTTGTGGTCTTTAGACTCAGGTGTCCACATTGGAGCAGCACCTGTAGGAAGCAAAGTCAAGGCTCACCCACATCCACTCTATATCTTCCCATAGCACCGAGGAGGTGGTGGCATTACTATATGATCTGGTGGAGTAGAAAACTTGGGAGTTGGCCTCTTTTACAGGCCCAAGAAACCAACCTGGATACCCTCCGCCCGAGAGTCCCTCTGCCCTCTCCAGCTCCTCCTTCTCTCTGGTCCTCCGACTTCTTCATCTACTAGAGTACCTAGTACTACATTTGGTAGCACTTAGAAACTACACTATTATGAAGAACATTTTCAGTTTTATGCTCTCATTGTATATACCATCTTTTTATGATGATAGCACTTTAATTTTTCACCATCTTTCATAATGCAAACAGTGCATAATGTATCTTTCATAATGTAAACAACACATAATGCATCTTTCATAGTGTAAACAATGCATAATGCAACTTTCAAAGTGTAAACAACGCATAATGCATCTTTCATAGTGTAAACAGTGTGCATAATGCATCTTTCATAATGTAAATAGCACATAATGCATCTTTCATAGTGTAAACAGCGTGCATAATGCATCTTTCATAATGTAAACAACATGCATAATGCATCTTTCATAATGTAAATAGCGCATGATGCATCTTTCATAATGTAACCAGTGCATAATGCATCTTTCACATAGTGTAAACAATGCATAATGCATCTTTCACATAGTGTAAACAGTGCATAATGCATCTTTCATAGTGTAAACAACGCATAATGCATCTTTCATAGTGTAAACAGTGTGCATAATGCATCTTTCATGATGTAAACAACGTGCATAATGCATCTTTCATAATGTAAACAGTGGGCATAATGCATCTTTCATAATGTAAACAACGGGCATAATGCATCTTTCATAATGTAAATAGTGCATAATGCATCTTTCATAATGTAACCAATGTATAATGCATCTTTCATAGTGTAAACAGTGCATAATGCATAATGCATCTTTTCATGTATCTGCACATATGTAATCATCTTGATTGCAAAATATTTCTCATCTTCCTCATCGAGGATGGTGAGCACTCTAGTGGTGGGCAACTTAGCCGCCAAGGGTGCCTACACTAGACAGACCACCATAACAGTGTCACACCACACCATCGTAATAGTGTCACACCACCACACCATAACAACATCACACTGCCATAATGGGTCAACCTAAAGTACATCCTGGAGCATTTGGTGGACCACCTAGAAGCAAAGGCGCACTAAACGAATAGAAGAGCGCAAATGCACCGACACAATGGGTCAACCTAGAGTACATCCTGGAGCATTTGGTGGACCACCTAGAAGCAAAGGTGCACCACCAAACGGATAGAAGAGCGTGCGTGCACACCAGCATTGAAGGCACCACACTGACACTCCAATGGGCATCTTCCAAAGATAGTAGATTCTACTAGAGGCTATCACTTCGAGGGCATCTTATAGGTGATGCCACCTACTCCACCGACTCCATCACATCTTCCAAGAATGTTTATATGATTCGGATCATCCTTCACCTTCCATGCTACATCGTTGTTGATACTCCATTATAGCTTGAACCTTGGGCTGTAGTCACTTGTCATCACCTTGAGTTGTGTGTTGTCCTCTTCATTGTGGCCTCTACTGAGTGTGCACGGTACAATGAAGGACATGTAACATTTTTTTGTAGTGCAAGTGTCGTCTAGCTTCTTGTTCATCTTGCAATCTTGTCACTTGTGTTGTGTTCCGCTCCATATTGTCTATTGGTACATGTGCTGTGTGTCGTGCTGTGAGAATCAAGGACTCTGTACATACTATCCAAAGAAGAACCATCACTTAGTGTGCCGAGCAACCAAACTTGCTTTAAAACTATGGTTCGGATTCACGATGGTTTAGATGAAAGAACTGTAGATTCAAGCTCAACTTAGCCCACTCTTAACAATCGATGTTTAGACCATCACAGATAAACAATCATGCTTACAAGAAGATGATGACAAGGATTAATGAACATTGAACTATGTTACCTCTGAATGAATCTTCTTTTGTATAATAGATTACGCTTTGTGCTTATAATAGTTACATCAGTTAGGATACGAAAAGATATAGTACCCATTCAATTATGGCTATTGATATCCAAAGATAAGTTAAAAATGCTACGACTAACATAACTAAAGTATAACTACTAAGGTAACTAAAGTATAAAGTGAAGTATAACTATTAAGGGTAATTTCCTAAACTAACTCCTGGCGCACTTGGTGGGTTCTTCGATCCACAGACAAAAGTTGGACCCATTGAGATATGAGATAGAAATTATGGGTAAGAAATAATATATCTAGATGCTAAAATTTCTTGATATGATATGCTTATATAACCCAATTGGATATGTCATCTAGATGCCTGATTTGTGCTTGATATGATATGCTTATATAACCCAATTGGATATGTCATCTAGATGCCTGATTTGTGCTTCTATAACATGTGCATTCGGATAAATTGTTGAATACATTTAACACCACTTCTAGAGATAAGCTTTGAATGCCTCTAGCTCGAGATTCCTCTTGCCATAGTATCAGGAAACTAC
Organism: Cibotium barometz; assembly: GCF_041138505.1. Classification (NCBI taxonomy): domain Eukaryota; kingdom Viridiplantae; phylum Streptophyta; class Polypodiopsida; order Cyatheales; family Cibotiaceae; genus Cibotium; species Cibotium barometz. The sequence goes on from NC_141083.1 coordinate 15,498,346, forward strand.
ATCATGGCTTTGTGTAGGGGTCCACTAGGAGATGGAGAAAAAATAGGATGACATCTTGATCCAGATGACTTTGTAACAAGAGGAAATTGGTTTAGGGACAAAACATCTTTATTGAAGTGCTGAGCAATGCCCTTGACGGTATTCAAGTTTGGTGATAAATCTAGATTATGATGCTGACCCAGAATCTCAATAGAGTGTTGTATAAAAGTGCCCCTGACCATATTTGAGTTTGGTGATAAATCTAAATTATGCTGACCCAGAATCTCAATAGAGTGTTGGATAAAAGTGCATTGTCTCTCCATTTCTCTTTCCACCAATACTTTCATAAAATTGAGCATAATTTTTTAAATTTCTTTATCAATACATCTACACAATCTTTGTAATGCTTCACCTCCTCCTAATGATTTATTTCTTTCTAACGTATGAATTCTTCATATTCATCAAGCTTCTCAGTGGGTAGCATGGAGCTTTACACTTGATTAAGCTTTTCTTTTAAGAAGTTTAATCATCTTAGCATCACTATTTTGATTTTTAATCATTTTTGTTTGGCTCTTTTCCTACTAATTTGACATTTGAAGAGCTAGGTTTTCATCAGTAAGCTCTTTTACTTTGTTTGAGTAAACAATGGCATGCTCTCTAAGAATTTTGGGCTCCTTAAAATGCTTTGCTTGGGTACCTTTAGCTAAAGTGGTGGGCATGTTGGTGGGGCTAAAGTTGGGTTCAAGGTATCAGGAGCAGCATCCAAATTTTCGAGTCGACCTCCAAATCCACCTATGCCACCATCATTAGATTCATCTTCCAAATTATGTATCTTTAAACCATCTGTTTTCCAAGTTGAATACATAATCAATTTAATATGTTCAAGATACCTTACTGTATAAAGTTGCCAAATGGGCTTTTACCACATGCAGTTGAGCAGCCCTCTCCTCTCTAGCTAATGCCTTGAGCTAGTTGATGACAAAAAGATAATGCTGATGTTGTGTATGCTTAGTTCAGAGCTCTGCATCCTCTATGGTCTTCCTTTGGGACTCTAAAAGCTCCCCTTGGAATTTGTCCTAATCCGCCTGGGCCTGCTTTGTTGAAGGGCTACGGTGGTTGAGAGCCAACAAACTATAGCTATGGGGCTATTTTTATCTTGCCCAAATCGAGATTAAGGTTCTCTATGCGTACAAAATTGCTACCCAAGGAACTCTTAACCCTCTATCCAACCACCAAAAGATAAATTCCCAATTCCCCCTTGGATACATACATTATAAAAGTGAAGTTGACTCACGGGTTCGTGATGTTATATTCTTTGATATTCAGCCCAAATAACCGCTCCATATCATCCTGACTCCTCACAAGGCATCATGCATCTCTATTATCTGGCCTTCCAAAGGAAAACCTTTAATAAACAAGTATCTGACTCAACACATACACCCCTTGAGTTGTCTTCACTCCTTTGTGCTTCGTCCTTTTGAGCTACCCGCCAACTATGTCAGTGTGCAAAAGGGTTCTCCCATTGCAGTAGCCTAGGGCGAACTGTAAAAGACCAACCCTTTAAAACCATAATGTGGTGGAATTGGTATTCACAACCATAATAGTAGAGAGTTTCTCAAATTCCACCATGATGAACAAGAAAACAAGAACCAAGAAAACTCAAAGGACAAAATGGTTATGGGAGCACATAGGGGCTATGAAAGTGAAAAATAATTGTGACCACAGCAACCCAAAGATTATTAGATGCATGTGAATACCTACTATTAATACATTGAACTAAGACAAAATAAACCTTGGGTAGCTTCGCATCATCAATCGTTGTAACCTTTAAAGTTTCGTATCCAATCTTTTTGCATATCCGATAAGGGTCCATCTAATGAAGCTTCAGCTTTCCGGGATGTGGCCTTATCTGTGCAAATTATAAGACTAGATCACAAACTTTGAACATTTGGAACTTGGCTCATTCTGATTCACCCAAAGTTTTTGGCGACACTAGATGACATCAACTGTTTAAGAGATACTCTAAAGTCGCTTTTCACTAAGAGCAAGTAATTACTGAATCCAGTTCTCCTCCCCAGAGAAAATCTAGCTAAAACTTCTACTTGTATGCTAGACACTAGGGATACATTGGGACCACTACTTTTAGACCATATACCATTAAAAATGATGTTTTCTCAACTTCTTCCATATCCCATCGAAAATGGCATTGCTCAGTTGTTTACTTGTAAGCGATTTGGAATGCACAAAGGACATAATGCCCATTTGCTTGGGGATAATACAATGTAGATTTTTTATGAATTAGCATGTGTTGTTAGGTCAAGCTCTATATAACATTATTAAGAAAATTCCCTCCTTTATCATTGCCTAATTCAATTGAACATCCAAACCAAGTCATGATTGACTTATATAAGAATTTTGCAATTGATATGGCTTTGTTATCCCTTAGACCTCGAGCCTCAACCCACTTGGTAGAATAATCCGCTACCTCCAAAATGTATATATTACCAATGCAGTAAAGAGCAGGAGGTTTGAATGGACCTACAAAATCCAAATCCGCTGCCTCTAGAATGTATGTCTTACCAATGATACAATGAGTAAGAGGTTTGAATGGACCTAAAAAATCCAAATCCCATTTTTGAGATGGTTTGAGGGGTATTATGAAATATTCGACTGACCTAATATCTAACAAGCATCACATTCGTGTGCAAATTTCCATGCATGGCCACCACAATCTAACTTGAAATATCTTTTGGCATGTCACTTCCCTAGAGAAATGTCCTCTACGTATTCCTTGATGGGATTCTGTTAATTTAGTTTGTTGCTCATGCTATTGCCAATGAAGGATTTGAGCAATGCCCACCTTGTGCAAATGTCTAACCACCATAAAGGTTTTACTCAGAAGAGCCAATCTCTTCCAGTGGTCCTGATTCATTCCCTCCGGAAAGCTTCCTTGTGTTAGAAAAAAGAGCACTTTAGCATAGGTTTGGTTGATTCAAATAAATATGCATCTATTACTCCCTTTGGTGGCTCTCATGTGTTTCAATCCAAGATAAAAAATCCACAACTGCATACTAGGTGTATGTCAAATGGAAAAATCAAATTGATGTAGTGTAGCATCCATTGAGCTAACTTTCTTGCCAAATTCAGCTCATTTACCAGGAAAACCAAATCTTGATGATCCACATGGAACGTAAAATGGTTGCCTAAGAGGTAGAGCCTGAATATATTGCATAAATAGATCATGCTAAGAGCTTCTCTTTCTATTGCAAAATAATTACACACTGCTTTCGATAGCATTCTACTAGCATGATAAATTGGGCAGAACTAACCTTTATCTAATTCTTGCATGATTATCCTCTCGATTTCCACATCCGATGCATTAACAAACCAGGGGCAACTAGACAATTAGAGCTAAGAGCTAACATGAGCTGCAAATACTGGAAGGTCTTATGGCATCATTCTAACCAATATTGGACATCCTTGAGCAAATACATGGGATAAGTAACATTGGCCAAGAATATCATGAACCATCAGATCTGGCCCAGAAATTGGCCCAATTCCTTAAAGTTACAAGGGACCTTCAATTCCTTGATCAGCTTGACCTTCTTGGGATCTATTGCTATTTTTGTGTGGCTAACACTACATATCCCAAGAGAATTCTACTGGCCACTGCAAAAGCACACTTTGCCAGAGTCAAGCTTAGTTGGGTGGAATGACACTTTTTCAGACACACAAATAAACTAATTGCTCCACCACTTTGGCAAAAACACATTGCAATCATCCAGAAATACCCGCATGAAGTATTAATGGGGGTAAAAACACACTACAATCATCCAAAAATACCTGCATGAAGTATTCATATGCAAGAAATCTTTTATGAAGTATTCATAAAAGATTTCTTGCACAATTCTTTGCACATTCTTTGAAAATTAGCTAGAGCATTCTTGAGGCTAAATGTCATCGCATTAGATGTAAAGGCTCCCCATCTAGTCACAAATGTCATCTTCTCTGGGTCTTCTACAACCTTTAACACTTTGAAGCCATCCAAAAAGGGGTACATTTCATGGCCTGCTATAACATCTAACAGAGAATTTGTAAATGGGAGAGACTTGCAATGTCTCAATCTTTTTTGGTACTATTACTATGGGTGACAACCAAGTCACGTTATCAATTGGGTATCAATTGGGTAGATAAATCCCACCTTTAATAACTTATCAATTTCTTCCTTCACTTCTTTGGCATAATTCGGATTCATCCGATGCGGTGTTGTCTTACTAGAACTGCATTTTATATGGTGCTAACTCCACAAAGACATCCACATATGAGCTTAACAACTCATGTGGCTTCATCCTAAATTTTGGTTTCCTTGTTTGCTCTTATTTATACTATCTTTGGATCTTTCTCATCTCACAAATTCATATCTTCTAGGTCATCCTCTTTGGCGGGTGTGCCACATTTCTCTCTTATACAACTTTTATGTCATTGGGCATGGCTGCTAAATCCAGTAATTGAGATTGGAATGCCGGTGTCAATCTAATGGGAGCCATATGTCGGGGTGTATTGAGATACGATTCGATCAACATCTACCTCAAATAATGAGACTAGATTTAGATTCTATTTGAAGATCTCATCCTCCTCATATACATGTACTCCATCTAACCAATTTAATCCTTTAGAATAAATTGGGTAGGCTAACTACCACAACACGTCTTTGGATACACTATAGTCTAGACTTTTTTCTTTAGATTTATGATTATGATCTAATATGTAGCCCAATTATGCTTGATCTTTGCTTGTCGTAATCATGGTCAACCCAATAGCATCGGTTATGATCCGAAAATCTCTTCCATCTTCACAAGACCATGAAACCAGTAAGAAAGCACATCTTGCATTTTCAATATTCATACCATAGATTATGCCAAGAGGTTTCACTCTATGTTGATCCACCATTTCAATAGATAATGGGATAGTTCCATCTCCGTTTAGTGGCTAGACAATTGCTTTCCTAGTTTTCCTCTAATTCGGGGTTTGCTTTGATTTGGATCCACTAATTTTCGGATCAGCCATGTTCAATAATTGGGGACAAGGTAGAGCAACTAGTCCCATTGTCATATTCAGCTTCATGTCTTAAGATCTTCCCAAAGCTCCTATTGGGGGTTGTTCTTTTTATCAACTTTCACTTGCTTGGCCGGTTTCTCTACTTGCACCAATAATTTCTCAGGTGCTTCCTTTACTAATTTCTCAAGTGCTTCCTTTACTAGTTTCTCAGGTGCTTCCTTTACTAGTTTCTGAGGTGCTTCCTTTACTGGTGGATAGATTGGGGCTTGTTATGTTATGAATATCATAGTTGTGTGAGGCACTTCCTTTACTAGAATCCAAGGTGCCTCCATTGGTGTCACCCATTCTGGAGATTTCTGCCAACTTGTGTTGGCTTCACCGAATCTAGCGTGTTCTTCTTCCTTGCCAAGGCTCCATTTTAATTTCTTCTCTCTTTTCATTAGAAAGGAACAGAGTGACCTGTCTATCCTAGACTTTAGAAACCCTCTGGATCGGTCACCTTGGGTTTTTTGAACCATCTTGGGGGTGAATTTCTCTAGGACCTGCTTCTACTCCTCCCATCCATCCAGCTTGTCCTTTGTTGGAATATATATCATCTCCAAAGGGTCTACATACACCTTTTCATGCTTGTACTCGTCATGTGGACCCTGATTCGAACACTTTTGGTACACTAGGCATCTGAAGAACTGACCCTAGAACCACCACCAAAATTACCTCCGGTTATCTTGGGCAAAGTGACTACTATTGACCGATCCTTGGTAGAAAGAGGTGCGAAAAGGGATTCTAGGCGGATGTGATATTAAAATTTCCCCTCTCTCTTTACAAAGGGAGATGTGAGCATTGGAAGGGGGGGGAGGTTTTGATGTTGATTTTCATGAATTGTATGCTCTTAAGTTTTAGTTTTGAGTTACCAATGGTGTGTACTTGTTTTTTGTGGTGCACGTCAAGGTGAGTCTTGTGTTCAGAGCTAGTGAAGCTTTAACCTTGGATTATGGGGTTGTTTCTCTCTTTGTTAGAAGCTCTTTGAGTGTGTGATTGCATTTTAAAGGAGGGAAAAACTAGGGCAAAATAGTCTCCAATTTGATAGGTTTGGCTTTATTTATCAAATTGGGATTCAAAGAATCATTTTAATTTCAATTTTGGGATCAAAATTTTGACGCAGTGCATCGAGTCTCCATCAAGTCTAGGTTGAACATCAATAAATTTTGATGCAGTGCATCAAGTCTCCATCAAGTCTAGGTTGAACATCAATAAATTTTGAGAATTACATGTTTGAAAATTAACTCTAAATACATAATCAATTTAGACCATTTTTGTTAGAAATTGACATTGGAAAAGAGGTGATAAAAGAAGGGGAGAGGTCGGAGGAGTTGTCCGCGATGGGAGTTTTTTTTGGGGGTGGGGGTGGGGGTGGGGAGGTGTGCATTGTGGGAATTGTATCCAGTTCAGGAGAGGAGGAAGGAGATCCTTAGGATGAGAAGAAATTGCTCTGTACTCAACTCCACAAGGATCTTCTCTTTTAAAGTTTCCTTCTATACCTACACCACTGTAAGCATGTGCCGCTCTCCTACCAACCTTTACCCAAAAGATATAAGAAGGTATACTCTGGTGGCCAATGGTATGATGATGGAAGCTGGTTCTTAAGGACACCACGTGACCTCAATATAGTAGCATTTTCACTTGACTTTGAGAAGTTAATCTAATATATTTCTTTATGTGTGTAAAGGGTGAGCACCCAAGTTTTGATTTGGAGCATTTCAATTGGCTATACAAAATAATCAAGCTAGGTGAATAAAGCTGTGTAACCAGCCGTAGGGTCTTGTTGTCGACCATAAAAGAAAAGCAAAACTCCATTCTCAGCACCAGGGTTTTTGTATTACTTGGTTCGAGGAAACATTTCCATCGCCCAAGCAAGGGTCCATGAAGTAATGCCACTGCTTAACCAAGGGGGATTGTATAAATTGGGACATAATGCACTCTTACTAGCATAATGCACTCCTACTAGCTCCCATGCCCTACATCTTGGGTGTGCCACACATGTGGATAGTACTGTTGTGGATGACTGCACATAATCAATGTGGATAGTATTGTTGTGGATGACTGCACATAATCAATGTGAAGGAATGTGCACTCAAAACCTAGATGTCATTTTCAAGGCTAGAATGCACCGATCACTACTTACAAGGCTAGAATGCACCGATCACTACTTACAGCTCTAATTTGATAGGGACTCAAACATCCTTTCTCTGATTCATCATCTCTGATTCATCACAACGTGGATATGCGAAAAGAACTCAACATCATGTGCCAAAAGTTAATACACACAATGTGCAAAAAAATAAAAAATTCAGTATAATTGGTGGAAATTCTTCATTTATAGGAATTAAAGGTAATCTATTACATATTATTGACAAACAAAACATCTCCTATGTGGCATGTTGGGAGATACTTTAGCCAAAACACAAGAACATGGCGCATCATCTCGACTCCTATGTGGCATATGCTGGGAGATACTTTAGCCAAAACACAAGAACATGGCGCATCGTCTTCCTTGACTCCTCACGTTCTTGAATAAGGGAGGCCACAAAGGAAGAGTTGACCGTTGTGGGTGGTACTTGCTTAATCCCTTTCAACATTAGCACCTTTATGCGATTCCGAGCAATTTGGGCTAAGATCGCAAAATTCCTTTCCAATGGTGTCCCTCTGAGGTCAAGGTCAAGGTCATTAAGAATGTCATTGATTGTAGGCTATCAAGAACTAAGGTACTTGATCAAGATGGGCCTTCACAGTAGTGTGGAAACATGCTTCAGACCAACACGTCTCTCAGTGACTTGCACATTTTTCGATTCTACCTACGAAATGAAGTCTTTCGGTTAAAGAAATGGTGTTCTGAGTGAGACTGATGCAAATCTTGTGTAGACCATATTCGAAAAGCGTTTATGTGATTATAAGCCCGAGTGTTTTGATGGAGCAAAGCTGGCAACTGAGGGGGCTGATGCCAAACAGATTGTAGTGATGCATTCTTGAGCTGGGTTTCCCAGAGATTCAGGGAGGCGCGTAGTACTCTGCTGTTTTGCTGATGAGCGCACGTGCCTCAAAAAGTGTGCGATGCAAGTCTAGAGTAAGTAAGTTCTCAAACATCTTGTGAGTGACCATGGTCTTCCCTGAGAAGTTCATGATAAACATGTTACAAGTCATGTAAACATTTGAGAGAGAGTGTGTGCGTGTAAGAGAGAGAGAGAGAGAGAGAGAGAGAGAGAGAGAGAGAGAGAGAGAGAAAGTGAGAGAGAGAGAGAGAGAGAGAGAGATGGGTAGAGAGAAAGTAAGAGAGAGAGAGAGAGATGGCTACTGCTCTGCGGGCCTGCACAAAACAGGCGACCAGCACTACAGGGGGGGTATGAATGTTGAGAACTGCTGCAAACTGCTGTAGACACCACGTGTAGAAAAACGCAGCACACTAGGTACTGCTGCTTTGAAAACAGTGCATAAAATAGGTGTTCTTCTTAGAGGTCAAAGTGATGAAGAAAGACCACGGGCTGTGCTGAGAAGAAACGCCTGGAAGAGGCAGGCGACCAGCACCAATGCGGAGAAAAAACGCAGATCTGTCCACCTTGATGAAAACGCAAAAACGCAGGGGGGAGAGGAGGGAGCATCCAACACTGAAGATCACCGGCGCTCTGATACCATGATAGAATGTGTAGTGGAAGAAGGGAAAGTGGAAACACAGGAGAGAGAGTGAGAGAGTGAGAGAGAGAGATGGAGAGGAAGCACAAGTGAAAACTTGCTCTCAATATCATCATCAAAAAGAATACATGTCTCGAGCAAGAGGGGAGCCTCGTATGTGAGGGACTCCAGCAAACAATGCTAAGCAAGCAATGAGAAATGAGGGAGGCAAGCCATCTATATATATGCCCATGAGTAGGCAGCCGACTAGTGATAAAAAACCTCTCCATTTATAGGATCAGAGGTAATTCTCATTGATTTTAAGACATTTACCATTGAATAGTTGCAAATACTCCTTCACATTGCTTACACAATAAATATGTCATCGTCTGCCGAAAGGTTATTTCGTGTTATGATGCCAACTGTAGATTGATTGAGAGAAAGAGGAGGCCATGGCTCGATGGGCACATGACATGACAGCTATGGCCGGTCCTACACAGAAAACAAAAGAAAAGAAAAGAAAGAAAGGTTAGATCTGAAGAACATGGAGAGAGCCCACGTCGCTTGCAACGAATGTGAGCTGTCTAACCAGGTTAGCATCCGCTCCAGAATACACAAAGTCTCTTCCTGTTTTGAGAATAGAGAAGCTTTAGGGTTTCTTTGAGAATTCTCGGGTTTCAGCAGATAGAAAGGAAAATAGAGGGCTTTTGGGTGCAAAATTTTTTAGCGTTTCAGGAGAAAATTAGATAGAAGGTTTATGGAAGCACAGTTTCAGCCAAAGCAGACTGGACGTAACAGGCTTGGATTACTCTGTTTTTGTTGTCTTTTTAACGTCGCCGATGATCCTTCGTGTATAAAAAACCCACACAGTGTTGTGGTGCCGCTCAGGATTGCAACTCTTTGAATCTCTGTAAGTACCTGTCGAAAGATAGATTCTTCATGTTCAATTCGTTGGCCACTATATCAAACTCATCCGCTCCTTTTTCCCTTCATTCAGAATCCATAAAAGATCCTATCAGCTAGCAAAACCTAAAAAAGCACCTACTTCTGGCCCTCCTCTTGTTTTGAAGGTGATAGTTAAGTGGTGGTCTCTGCTCCTGGTCATGAAGCATGAGGCATTTAAATTCCACAAGATCATGGGTATGGCTTGTTTTGGTCGAGGCTGAGTCCCCCTCCCTTTACCGGCATTGTCCAGCTTGGCACCCAACTGAGGGCACCCCAAAAGCTGGTTGGGCTTGTGTGAGCTAGCCAACCAGCATCTGATAAAAGAGAACATGAAGAGGGCCTTTAAATAGACCCTTCCATCCCCAGTCTTCATCATTCTTGTTGCGAGCCTCAGTCCTTGCTGGTTTATCCTCTCCTCAGTCTGTGAGCAGCCTGGAAGAGGTGGAAAACAACACCAAGATCACACCAACAGCTGCAGCCAGCATTCACGTTCAGAAAGAGGTTTTCAGAAGGCTTGGGTTGATGTTGGGTAGTTCAGTTTCAGCCTTCAGCCATAGCTTTGCACGTTCCTAAAAGGTGAATTTGGGCATGTTCCTGGATTCATAATTCAGCCGAATTAGCGGACATGTAGATTTCACATTGTGAAGTTTTCGTCCGAGTTGCGGCCAGTTGATATTGTGTCTTTCTATCTTTAGCGGTGCATTTGCGCTATCAACTTATTTACTGTACTAATTCTTTCTATTTGCTACTTCCCTTAGTGCTAGGCTTCATTATGGTTGAGTCTGCCTTGCATCTCCGGAGGTTTGACAGGAACTCAATACGAAGGACTTTGTGTGAATATATGCTCTTATGTGTGTGTGTGTGTGTGTGTGTGTGTGTGTGTGGAGTGCACATGTGAGAGCATATCTTGATACATAGTTCTACTCCCACTATTGGGCACTGATGATGTTAGTGGGGATGTCGTAGTCTCTAGTCCATACTATGCATAATGGAGTTGATAGTTATATAGTCTTGTGGGTTGACTACCATGAGTATATAACATGCACGTTCCTAAAAGGTGAATTTGGGCATGTTCCTAGATTCATCTAGGTATATATATAGCTTTTGGCAGAATTGTATGGAGACCTTTTGCTCACAGAAGCAAGTCAGTTAGGTGCCTGTGTGCACTTGTGAATCCGTTCAAGTCTTCCTCCTTTGTGAATCACTTGCATATAGATGGGCAAGCCTTACAGCCATGGGCTATCTGATCTAGATGGTTCCTGTTTATGGTTATGGGCGGCCTCAGTTCTAATAGCTCCTTGATGTTTACCTGCATTTATCGATTGTACGGTTGCAGAGATTACATGTTGGAATGAAATACGTCGTAGTGCAGAATGTTTCAAAATTTTGAGTTAGGAATTGCAATTGGGCTATCATTTTATATGCAGGATGCAAGACTGGTGCATTTGGTTTTGTTTTGCTGATTCAAATGGGCTGGCTTTTATTGCAGTATGACATGAGAAGACAACGAAAGGTGACCATGCACGGTTTGCAGTTGTGTTTAATTCTATTGATGATTCTGTTAATATTATTGGTAGAGTGCTCGGAAGTGAAAGCTTTGAGAGGTAATGACAGGAGATGCATGTTCGAGGATAGAGGCTCTTGCAAAAGAGCCAATGCAAGTAACTGTGAGTGGTGTGAATTGCCTCAGGAGTGTTACCATATACAGATTGTAAAGAAACTAGGTGCCAGCTGCAATGGTTCCCAGAGACGGCAACTGAAAGAGGTACAAGATTGTGCAGACGTAGCTGATAAAGGGAGATGCCTTTCCTTTGATCATTGTAGGTGGTGCAGAAGCGATAATGTGGATGATGGTTGTTTCAGTGCTTGGGAGGCAAGGAGACTGCCCTCTCAGGTTTTTGAGTGTAGGAAAGAAGTATCATAAGGCATATTTGTGGCTTCAAATTTCGAGGGATTAGGTGCTTTTTGCCTGGTAACATGATGATCAGGAGGATGGGATGGAAGGGTTGATTAGCAAATCTCACCATGAAGCTGCTTCAGCACTTGTAAACAAAAGAGGTCCTTGTTATCATGGCATTATCTACATGGTGCTCAAGCACATGAGAAAATGTGAGGAGCCTGTCTGCACATGAAATATACGGTGTTGAAAGTTTTGATTGAGGGGTTTGATTGTTTTTTTAAGTCAATGCTTTTGTAGCGCACGTATGGTAATCAAAGTTTAGATTGAGGAGTCTTTGTTATTTGTAATTTTGGTTCTCGTTTGTAGCATAGATGAGAAGATTGTGAGGTTGAAATTGAAGTGTAGATTCTTGGTCTTGTGCCTTGAAACACTTTCGTGCTTGTAGTCAATCTGCGGTATTGGAAGATATAGTCAATAACTTGTTGCCAAGTTAGGTGTTATATAATTATGAAGTTGTTCTAGGTAAGCTTATCTTGAAAGCATTAGGCAAAAGATGATAGTGGTGGTGGTGCACACGTGTGCCAACAAGAAAACGTACTTGGCATTGTGGGAAAAAGATGTAAAATATTCAGAGCACCCTTTTTTAAATTTCACACGGATCAGGTTATCATGCTAAAAATAAATGTGCAATCCAAAGAGTATGAGCTATGTGCGTTTGCTTGAGAAATCAAGAGTCGCTAGGCTACCCTTGATGTGTTCAATACCTTGCCATGGCACCACGCTAGAGAACCATGCCTAACCAAATGTGCCTTGTGTGCTCCAACTCATATAAGGGTTACTAGTACTATGACGCCTATGGGGGTGTTGGCATGCTAAGGCAGGTTCCCACTCTGCCTAACCAATCCTCCAATCAAATCGTTCCATAAAACACCCGGGGGGGGGGGGGGGGGGGGGTTGATGATAGGAGTGGTTCCTTGGACTATACATATTTGGACTAAACATGTCCGTTTATCTTCCACATTGTCTATGTACGTGGGATTACTTGCCATTCCTTTCCCTAGCTTGGAATTTCTATTGTCCATGTGAGATTTGCAACCTCTAACATCCCCCTTAAATCAAGTATGGAGGGAAGTGGTCTAGACCATGAATTGGGGAAACCAAGAGTTGCTAGGTTGCTCATGATGTATCCAATACCAACACCATCAAACATGTGTTGCGTGTTCCAACCCAAATAAGGGCAATTAGCACCCACATGGTGCACACGCCTGCATGGGCTTGTGGAGATGTTGGCATGCTTAGGCAAGTCTTCACTTTGCCTAATTAGTCCTCCAAGCTTTCCATAAAAAACAAGCTTGGGGGAGTTGAAAATAGGAGGGTTTCTTTGGATTGTATATGCCTTTTCATCTTCCACATTGTCTTTGCATGTGGGATTACTTGCCATCCCTTTTCCCAGTTTGTAATCACCATTACCTATGCAAGGTTTTCTCCTCCTAACATGTCCATTTAGTAGTAAAATAATGAATCAATTGGTGGTGTAGCCTAAAGTGCACATACTTGGTTGGTGTACCTTCCATGGATTGCATCATCACCTAAGCATCATTCACAGAACATGACATCCTTGCTTGGAAATAGTGTTGTAGGCCTCATACTATGGACTAGATGCCTTTGTTGAATGATACTAAGCTCATTGTGCATAGTAATCATATTGGCATGTAGGAAAAGTGGAGGGTTGAATGGTGAGCAATTTTGGGATGTATATTTGAGTAATTTGACCTACTTAGAGCCATAAATTGGCCACTTCTTTAGCGCTTTGATGTTCGCTTCTTCAGATACCATTCATCAAAGTGGACATGTGGCTTTTAATGTGTATTGTGTTGTATAATAGATTTGGATTCTTGTTTTATTACCTATGCTTGAGTTTAAGTAATTTGAACTCTTCTTTAATTACTTATTAAAGGTGCATCTTTGAAATCCATGAAAGAAACAAAAGAAGTAGAAGAGATAGAAGAGGGATCTGAAAAAAAGGCGAGAATGAAGATCACTACATGGCCACACATGCAACTCGTCTGCGGCTTGAACTTCTACAAGACAGTAAAGGTAATATGGCAGGATTGACACTTGAAATGTTGAGGATAGCCATGGAAATAGGGAGGGGGTAGCTGCAGGACTTGTACCACCCAGCACCTGTGCAGTTGGTGTAATGCCAAGGCTAGAAAGAAATAAATCGGCCCATACTTCTAAACTTATCAGTAAGTTTGATGGGTCATGAGATCCTATACTACATCTGGATATGTTTAGATCTGTGAGGCATTTGGCCATGTGGAAGACCAGGTTAAGGTGAGTGCCTTTCGATGGAAAAGCAGGACAATGGTTTTGATCACTAAAAACAGAAGACAAGGCTACGTTTGACACCTTGAAAGAAGCCTTCAAAGTAGGATATTCAAGACAGGGAACTCGATGGAGTCTGATTGAATAGTTGCATAATGTGAAGCAAAAGGAGGGAGAATCCATCGGGGACTATATCAATCGGGTGAGATATCTTCACTCTTGCTATAATGATAGAAAAAATTCTCTAACGAAAAACTAATTGGTCAATTACTTGAAGATGTAGCCTTGCATGATTCCCTATATTCTCTTGGATATACCTCCTTTGAGCAATGTTGCAGAAGTGCCATGGATTTTGAATACAATTTCAAGGGAACTCATTGCTGCTGTCGAGAATTGCATTGAAGCACTTTTGAAGCTTCCTTCAAAACCAAAAGCATAAAATCAGAAGGGAAATGAATGGAATCCCCTTTAGGACAATAGGTGGAGCAGTTAGCAGTTGCATTAATGCAACAAATGACCCAACAATGGAGAATAGGCCAAAGCTGTGAGACCAAGTTAGGCAACCTCAGCTTTATCCCAAGAGAGAACTAGTATGGTGTCCGATTTACCGAGAAAACCACACTAACACGGAATTTCCACATTTGAAATCCAGACCCACTCTCTATTATGGTTACTACCAAAGATGGGGAAATCATGAAACATCAAACTGCTACCACCAAAGAGCTCCTCAAGCAAGGCCTCTCTACCGCATAGGCATTGCCGCCTAATCCAAGGCAATCATTATCTTTTCCAGCATCAGCACAGCACAATGTATCTTAACCTAGCCATGAAGTAGCCCAGTAAGGAATCCTTAAGGTATACAAAGTACCCTTGCCACCTCTAGTCCTTTCACCACCCACAACCACCGTTACCTCGAGTGACCCCCATTCACCAGTTAACCTTGATTGAAATTTTTGAAGAAGATGAGAAGGGAGAGGCTACCAACAACACCATCTTCAAAGCCCCTGAGGCAAGGAGCCCACCCCCATAAATCTTGAGTCATTTCGTGATAGAGGGTGAGCACATGTACCCCATATACCTAACAGCCGCAACACCGTGGGGACGGGACTTGAACAGCATGTCTAAACGACCACCGTGTTACTATAAAAAGTAGATCTAACGAGGGGACAACTATAAATGTGTCATCTTCCTCATCTAACGAAGAAAAGATACTACCATCCGCCCCTCAAACAAGGAAGCAAATAAACCCCAATTGTCTACCTAGAAAGTTATCTGAATATTCAAACCTGATTGAGGAACTTAATTGAGGAGAAAGGTAGGTTGAAGGCTGCTAAGGAGCTAGTCAAGGAATGTCAAAAGCTCGATTGGAGGGAAAAACCTCAGGTAGTTCAAACTATGGGACGTTCCTCTGTGCCTAACATAAAACCAACCGATGATTTGCTAATCCAAGTACCCTAATGAGGCACACTTTGTCCACAAGAGACGATGAAACATAGTCCACTTCATTCATCCTATGGCAAACAAATTATGAGTTATGGAGCGAAAGAAAAAACATACTGCACTTGGATCATCCTAAGTTAAAGAGATTTAAACTAAATATTCTCATAATGTATATGTTCCCTTACCTGTTTAAGCGAGCTATGATGGTGAGGACCTCTCCCTTGCTATACTCAGTAAATTCAATAAGGATAGCGTCAACACATGGATATCTTGAAACAACATTCTTGAATATTACATTCATTGTAAACCTTAGAAAAGAATGCCCACTCTGTCTTTAATCACATTCTCGAACTCCTTGTTTTTCATTTGTCATATGTCATCCCACCTACCAATGTCATCCTACGATACTTCTTTAACAGGATTGTGGGATGAGGAGATAGAGCAAATGAGCCTTCGATCGGCAATATAGCCATTTGTGTAAAATTTCCTTTCCAACTTCTTGTACCTAAATTATACTCTTCTTATGGAGGGATTAGGCACAAGTCTACACAAGGGAATAGGTGGCAAAGGAGTGCATCTCTTCACCTGCAATGTACACATAAAGGTTGTGCTTGCCACTCATAATAAGACCTTATGCAAGATTACTTAAAAAGCGGATAACAGCCAAGGCTAGTGTAGGTGGAGGTATGATGGGTGGGGAAGTGAGGCATGAAGGATAGTATCCCATCTATGGACCTTACCTTAGTGGTGGACTGGTGTGCGCTTCATAAGGATCCATATGGTAAATGAGATACATCCCGCAAGGTGGGTAGTGACTATAACTAGGTGCCATGTGTTGGCTGGAGAATTTTGGATGGACTATTTTTCTTTGGTAGGAGGTCTCTGGGCCTTGACGGGCTGGCTCTTTACCTATGCTTGGCTGTGGTTTACAATCTTGAAATGAATCTGCCAACACGGTGGTTGGCATGGCTCCCCATACTGTTAGATTGATTTGAATTAGATTATCTGGGCGGGGGTGTGACAGTTCTCTCAGGTTGACTATCCATGCTCGCTTCCCTGGGATGAGGCTCTTCGAATTGTTTGTTTCCCAGGATAAAGTTTTTTAATCTCTCGAGGCAAGACTCCTTTGTGAATGTGTAGGGGATCCTGGGGCTTGCTCTCGAGTCAATGGTCTATCTATATACTGGATAGCCAATCCTCTTGTCTCTAAAGGGTGGTTTATTCCGTGCTTGGGTGTTCTTTGCTTTCACTGGTGCTATCAAAGACCAACACTATTTAACTCCACGCGGTGTTGACCAAAGGGTAAGATCTAGCAAGCGTAGTAGGGTTTAGTATCATCAAATAAGGGGTTGTTTTGCACCAATTTCCCTCTGAGCATAGGTGAAGAATGTGTTAAGTGCTGAGGTTAAGTGATGGTGCAAAGTCACACTCTAGAATGGGGAAATTTTTTCCCTCTGGAAGTTAGGAATGACCATTTGTTCATAGAGAAATGGACATTTTCCAGATGTGGGTACGGGCATAGCTTAACCAACTTAGCGACCATTTATTGTCCGTAGGTATGATCATGGGCTCAAAATAGGAATGGGTGTTCCTTTGTAGAGGAACGGGCGTTTGTGCATCAAAAAGGTGTAGCCGTGGGCTGGAAATAGGCATTCTTCCATAAAGGAATGGTCGTTCAATTTCAAGAGAGTACAGTTGTGCTGGTGTTAGGAATCGCTAGTGGGGGGAAATAGTTTTGGGCTTGTGAAGGACGACCATTCACTCATAGAGGAACGAACATTCGTCTGTGAAGGTACGTACGTTCACTCACAGACTGATAGTAGGCAGGTGACTTAACTACACCGAAACGATGTATCTTTTAATAGCCACCTCCAAATATTCTCCTGACAGAGTCAACTGCACCAAATTTATGTTCTTTTAATGCCCATAACTCTCATTTATGAGATAGATTTGGAGAGATTCTCCAATTGGCTAAAGAAGGTACGATTGTACCTCTATGAAGTGAATGACCGTTCACTTCTTAGAGATGCAACCCGAGAATGAGTTGCACCCAAATTTTTCCTTGTTTTTCCCTGATTTCTCCCCATTAGTGAGATGATCTTTTAGGGTTTTCTTTTTATGTATAGCGTAGGCTAGTCAGCTACCTAATGATGTAAGGAATGCCTCCTTTAACCTAATGACCTAAGATTAACAGTGTGATTAAGCAACATGCAATTTTTCTACTACTTGAAGAAAAAACAAAAAAAAAACAATGGAATCAAGAGTAAAATTAGGACACTTACTTATACCTTCTACTTTTGTTGTGGCCTTCGAAGCTCCTGTTGCTCACAATGCTCCATGAAACTCCATCATATGAAGAAAAACAAAGATAACACAAATCAAACAAGCAACTCATACCAAACTCCCACATCCAGGCAAGACAAGACTTTAGCCTAGGAAGAAATTGTGAAGAACCCTAAGCTAAGTGCTATCCCCAATGACGACGCCAAAGATGTTTACCTAAACGAGCATTTTGCTTGCGTAAGAGAGGAAGAAGAGAGAAGATGCAAGGGTCCGTTTGGGAACATGCACTTAGCCAATGCTAACAGGGTTAACTCCTTATGTGAAGCCACTATGGGCTCACTTTACCACCACTTATGTGACCAAGCGGAGCTTTCCTTGAGCTAGGTAGGGAGCAATGAGAGAAGGAGCTATGGAGAGATCAACTCCTATCTCAATGCCTTCATGTGTGCGAGAGAGAGAGAGAGAGAGAGAGAGAGAGAGAGAGAGAGAGAGAAGAAGAAGAAGAAGAAGAAGACGAAGAAGAAGAAGAAGAAGAAGAAGAAGAAGAAGAAGAAGAGGGAAGGAACCTACAAGCACACACTCACAATAAAACAAGCATGCATGCATCGACACACAAGATTACCACCATAGCCACAAAAGAGAAAGAGGGAAGAAGAAGAAGACTCAATTGTGATAATGGGTTTGTATATCCTTTCATATTTCATAAGTCACTTATATACATGAGCTCTCTTTTTACAATATACAACCACCCATTTACAATTGGGGGCCCAAAATTGGTTCTCTAGCTCTACACCTAGGATTTGTTACTTATGGCTAGAATTACACATTTTGTAAGCTCGGTCATCTCATATCTTTTTACATGAAGCTCTTAATGTGGTTTTGCATAAAAATGAATTACATGAAGTGTAACCAAACTTTGAGTAATGTTAACCATTGTGGTTAGCAACCTTCTCTCTATCCTACTATCAATTTTGAATTATGGAGATTCTTTTTCATAAAATTTATAAAGGGAAGTAAATTAATTAGATTAGAATTATGCATAATGATTAGGGTATTAAGAAATGAGATTATGTCAAAAATATATGCCATAATAATCAACAATTCCTTGGTAATGATAAGCTACTTGTGTGGGAATTCTCCTCGCATATATTTTTCCCTTTTCTTATGGTTTCTGAATTGATCTATTCTAAGCATCTCTTTAATTATCTCTTTTATGATTTTTATCATATAAAGATTAGAGATTGATTTTTTACTTGATCATATTCTCTTGTGATGAGTATTAAATGAAATTAATTCTATTTATGTTTTTTAAAATTAATGTAAAAAATATAGCATACTTACATTGTCAGTTTGATTTTCTACTTGATTGTATTCTCTTGTTAGACGAGTATTGAATGAAATTAATTTTATTTATATTTTTTTGAAATTATGTCCATGCAGGTTCTTATGCTCTGAGTAACCCCCTTTAACTCAGTAATGGACTTTCGAGACCTAAGTGGAGGCAACCCATGCATGCCCACGTGGTCGAGGACCCGAGGGCAGGTAGGTCGAGGCCTCATACAAATTCATTCCATTTTAATTTAATTCTCAATACATACCAAAATTATATCCATTCCATTCATTTATATAATACTTCATTACTAACTAATTATCATTTTTCTTAATTATTTCAAATCATCAAAAATAATTATTTATATATTCTTTCCTTATAAAAAATTCATCCGCATGATATTACCATTCATTTGAACTCATTTTCCAAAATGATTGGAATTATTTTTACCATTTTCGATGTCAGAGGTGTTTTTACCATTTTCATCATCATGACCCATCATGCATGTTTTTTGCATGCCTTAGCAAGAAGATTTATTGTCAATACATAGAACACTTTCCCACATTTGGGTGGATAAATATCTTGGACTAATGATACAAGTTCATTAACTTTATATATTCCTAGGTCTAAGCTTTTAAGTGGTGACACTAGATTGAGATCTCTATGGTATGTTACCATTCCTAGCACCACTCACTAAAGCATCCCAAATATCTTCCAAAGCAATAACACAATTTCAAAATAGATCAAAAAAGAATTGAAGGGTTTAAAGCATGGATCCCTTGATGGTGGATGCCAAATTTATGAAGAAGAAGATGTAATATATGATTTGTAGTGTATTGAATCTAATATAATTAACCTATGGTTCTATACAAATTAATTGTCAAAGCAATAAATCCATGAAATCTTGATAATAATTGTTATTCATTCTTCAAATCACATCAAAACTTTCTCTTGATTGATTGTTGAATATATGACATTTTTTCTTGGAACGGATTTCCTAATTAAATGTTGTTTGTAGAATTATCACTAGTGAACTAGTTTGAATATTAATATTTGGTTTATAATTACGATATATTTTCTTGCAATGGATTGCATAATTAAATGTTGCTCGTAATACCACTAGTAGACTAGTTTAATCTTTGGTTTATAATCAAGATTATCCTCATAACCTTAAATGATGGCTCCTCATGAAAGGACATTATGTATGAATCTAAAAATCTATATATAAGCCCTTAAGGCTCCAACCTACACACTTACATTCATCCCAACCTACACTTATAGTCATCCCATTTGTTGCCTATAAGCTCCAACCTACACTTACAGTCATCTCATTTGTTGCCTATAAGCTAACAATAATGTCTCAGCCTCTTGCTCTCACTACTAGTCCTTCTTTCCCTTCATACCCCCCTCCCCAAATCCACATAAGCCCGAACCGCCAAGGTGTCAGGCTTGTTGCACTCCAATCTAAATCCACATAAGCCCAAAGCACCAAGGTGTCGTCTACATAGTCATTCTGCTCAAATCCAAGTACATTATAACATTTTAACATTGAAAGTATCTGAGGAGGATAGGAGGCCATTTTACATGGCAATTTTGTTTAGACCCATCCATGATATCTTCGCTGCACTCGGTGCCTTTATGCCTTGAGCCTTTAGTGCTCTCTTATAATTAGTTTTTTGGTACATTTTTATAAATTCTCAAATAAGCAGATGATGCTTATAGGCTTTTATTTTTAATGTGATTATTAATATAATCTAGACCTATTTCTATGATCTATTATTGAATTTTAATTTTCATGTTATGTACATTTTAGTGCATTATAATAATACGTTTTAATTTTTTTAAGAGTTTTTGTTTTGTTTTTTATTTTCTTTCACGAAACAATTAGGCATTTTTCACTAGTTAGTTGCTAGATTACAATTGATATATAGCAATAAAGACTGCTATATAGGAGGCACTATAATATGATTGCAGTAACAAAGTAAGCCATGAAGCATGTAATGCTACTATTTATCAAATATAATAATGCTATATAGCAAGACTGCTATATTGCCATATATAATAACGTGCAACATGTACGAATGCTATATAGTAGAGTCATGAAGTAGGCATGAATGCTATATAGCTAGCATGAAGACACTACTATTATATAATAGACATAAGAATGCTCTATAGACATGAAGGCACTACTGCTATATAGCAGACATAAGAATGCTATATAGCAGTTGTTGAACCATGCATATGCTTTATAGAGTAGAAATAAGAAAGCTATATATAGCAGTCATAAAGGAGACATGAATGCTATATACCAATCACGAAGCTGAGACTGTATAATAGACATAAGACTACATTAGGGAAAATTTGGGGTCTTTAAAGGGCCCTCTAAGAAATCAACATGAGAATATTCTCTCAAAAAATGGACATGTAGCAAATGTTTTGCAAATCAATTCCAAATTTGTTGGACTTTACATATTTAGAATCTACTCTTTAAGAGATTACCATTAATATATAGCATGATGGGGCTCTACCATGGGAAAGGAATGATACACAAAAAGTGGTTTTGGGGGTTTCAAAACCACCTTTTGGGTATCACTCCTTTCCCATGGTAGAACCCCATCATGGTATATATCAACAAAAAGCTCTTGAAGAGTGGATTCTAAATATGCCAACTTCGACAAATTTGGAGTTGATTTGTAAAAATTTTACTACACGCCCATTTTTTGAGTTTGGAAAGGGAATATTCTTATGAAAACTCATTAGAAGGCCCTTTGTAGATCCCAAAATTCCCCTAATGGTATATTTTATTACTATGTAATACTAATATATAAACCATGCATGCTATATATCGGTCATAAAACACGTTTGATTGATATATAACAGCCATGTGTGCTATATGTCAATCATAAAACACGTATGACTGATATATAGCAGCTATGTGTACGATCATAAAATAGGTATGGCTGTAGGAATCATAAAGCAAGCATGGAGTGGGGGTAAGATTGATGTGATTGCTAGTGACTTAGTAGACACGGACTGCTATATAACAACTCTTAAAGTAGGTCTACGACTTTGACAACTGTTGGACAACTATGCTGGATTGCTATAGTATTGCTATGTAAGCAATACTATTGCAAGCAACGTGCATGACCATATGTAATAAACTACTATTGGATTGTTATATATGGACTGCTATATAGATAGTTAGTAATAGATTGCTATTTAATTGCTTTAATTACTATATATAGCAGTATACTAGTACGCATAACTACTATAAAGCATGTAGTAGACTGCTACTATTAGCATGATGAGAAATTAAAAAAACCAATAAGATAGTTAGTAATAGATTGCTATTTAATTGCTTTAATTACTATATATAGCAGTATACTAGTAGGCATAACTACTATAAAGCATGTAGTAGATTGCTACTATTAGCATGATGAGAAATTAAAAAAACCAACATTGTGGCTCAATGACTTGTATTTTATGTTAAACCTAATTATCTTTTTAACTTCTTAGTAAATTGATGTATACCAAAGTGATGACTTTATGGTTTTCTTACTTTATTCCAATTTGCTAAACGAACATCGTGAATTATTATTTTGTACTTTAATTAAATGAAGTAAAGAGAGCTAGCAAGCTAGTTTTTGTTGAAATATACAAGTGAATGGGTGTGTGTGGGAATAAGCCCTTATAAGGCAAGAGGCTGTAAAAGAGAGTTTGTAAATGAGTGAGTAGCAGTGAAAAGGTGAGAGGTATCTACTGGGAGAGAATAAAGGGTAGCATGAGAAGTTCTAGGATGTGTGGAGATATTCTGGGAAAAGTGAAGAGGTGGAGATAATCAAGCAAAAGAGGTGGAGTGAATCAAGGATGAGGTGTCCCCCCAGATGTAGGGGAGGTGGTACAAATCAAGGAACAAATCAGTGGAGCAGATCATGGACAAACTTGTATGAATTGAGGCATTGGCCTAATGAGTAATTTGCTAGTTTTTGAGTATCCATGCCTACATTAAGCTATCAGTTAATTGCTCACTAATATCACCTTAATCATCATCTAATCACTTGATAATGATGTTGATTCTTGCATTTGATCCACCTTAGTTCATCATCTTACTTACATTTTAACATGGTATCAAAGCCTAGCTTAGGATCCATCCAATTTATGAGCTTATTTATCTTGCTAATCACCCTATTAATTAAGATTAAGAGATAATCACTTTTTTAGTCTTTTTCAACAAGCTTTCTCCACCCCCAGCTAGTGGAGGGGCTTGATCTCCCTCCAAGCTTAACATTAGGCAATAACCTCTTAGCCCCACCTAGCCATGCTGCCCACTCACCGGCTCATCAAGATAGCACGCCAAACCACCATTGAATTCAAGAGAAAATCACGAAATCGCTGGCGCTAAATTTTTGAGGAAAATTGAAGATCTACACACACAGAAGAAATTGGTCTAATTCCTCTTGTCCCCAGGGGTTGTCAAGGGTGCTCTACATGCTGGTGATCTTAGATTTGTGAAATTCCTCAAGGAGAAGTGGCATCAAGCTCTGCATCAAATCTGCAAGTGACTTTGGTAAAACAGAGATTAAGCATTCAATGTTTGGTCAAATCTTTTGTTTCTTGGCTTGATCCTCTACTAGACTAACTGCTATTGATGCCTTTGAAAGGAGTTGAGCTCATTTGAACTCTAAGGCCCCAATTTGGCCTCCCCGCACACTCTGTTTTTAGCACACAAAACATGGGATTATTTTACTAATAAGTGGTTAATCAGCACTAATCACTGTATTTTGGTGCAATTGAGGGTTTAAATTTACCATTGGGTATCTGATACAGATCCTTATAACTTCATATTACAATTTGGAGATGGTTTGATACTCCAACCATTCAGTACAAATTTGTTACCCTTGGCTTTATGTAATTTTTGGTGAATTTATGCTGATAAATCCATTGTAATCATCATTTAACACCAGATTTGAGTTGTAAAAGGGTAGACACTGCCCTTAAATCTTGAATTGGATCAAGAGGTAAGACCCCCTTCACATCATCATGAGCACGGCACAAGAAATAGCTAAATTTAATGGGGAGCAGTTTTATACATACAAAGACCATGTATTTGCTCATGAGGAAAAATCTATGGGGGCTAGTTGAGGGAAGAGATGAATGCCCAGAGGTGATTGGGGAGAATAAGTGGAAGAACAGGAATGAGAAAGAATCGGGACTCATTGCACTCAGTTTAAATGATGAAATCATTCACCACATCACAGGGATATAATGAGCAAAAGATGCATGGGATGAACTCAATAAATTATTTGGCACTCAAGCAAAAAATTCAAAGATAAATTTGCTAATACAGTTCTACAAACTTGATATGAAGGAAAGTGAACCTCTAATTACACACTTGAACAAATACAAAAGCATTAAGCAACAACTGGCAGCCATTGGTAAGAAGGTAGAGGATGATGAGGCACTAGCATTGCTTCTGAAGAGCGTGGACAAAGGAGAATATAAAAACATTGTGGCAACCTTAAAGAATGTACCTGAATTGAAGCTGCATGAGATAGAAGGAGCTCTACTAGAGCAAGAGACCAAGGTCAAAGAGAAGAAAGGGGTGGACCCAACAGCTAGAGAGGAAAAAGCATTCTTCACCCGAGGAGGATTCTCACGAGGAAGAGGCAGGGGAGGAGGAAGGACCTTCACTTGCCACAACTGTGGGAAGCCAGGACACATGGCAAGAGACTATACAAACCCAATAAAGAAGGAACGACATCGGCAAACTTCATGGAGACTCCTAAAAGGAAGTGGAGTCAGATCATCTTTTCTGAGAGAGAAAGAGAGAGAAACCCCACAACCCAATGTAACCTGCCCCAATAGAGTAAAACCACCTCTGAGCCATCGCGATGATGTAGGCCATGTGGTAGATGTATGTGTGAGCACTTTAGTCAAGGTCCGGGCACTTATAGTAGCCCTGGACACATAGAGAGAGAGTGTCAAGGACTATGAGTTAGGGACTTGGAGGCACTTGTCGTGGGCTACCAAGTAAGAGGGAAACTTGGTATAGGGTCTAGGTGTGCTAGGATTATTCACTTGAGGGGAGGTGTTGAAATATATAAGTGAATGGGTGTGTGTGGGAATAAGCCCTTATAAGGCAAGAGGCTGTAAAAGAGAGTTTGTAAATGAGTGAGTAGCAGTGAAAAGGTGAGAGGTATCTACTGGGAGAGAATAAAGGGTAGCATGAGAAGTTCTAGGATGTGTGGAGATATTCTGGGAAAAGTGAAGAGGTGGAGATAATCAAGCAAAAGAGGTGGAGTGAATCAAGGATGAGGTGTCCCCCCAGATGTAGGGGAGGTGGTACAAATCAAGGAACAAATCAGTGGAGCAGATCATGGACAAACTTGTATAAATTGAGGCATTGGCCTAATGAGTAATTTGCTAGTTTTTGAGTATCCATGCGTACATTAAGCTATCAATTAATTGCTCACTAATCTCGTCTTAATCATTGTCTAATCACTTGATAATGATGTTGATTCTTGCATTTGATCCACCTTAGTTCATCATCTTACTTACATTTTAACAGTTTTCTCGCGCTAACTAACTAGTTAACTGGTCTTTATGCTAGCTAATTAGCATGATGTGGGTCGATTCTCTTTTCCAACCAGTTAGCCAACTATCCAATTTCCTAGCCAGCTAGATGGTTCTTCTCATTAAGCATGCTGGGTCCATTCTTTTTTCCAACTAGTTAGCCAACTATCCAATTTCCTAGCCAACTAGATGGTTCTTTTGAGTAAGCAAGCAAGTTAACAAGCTTGCTAGTTTTCTCCGTGGGTAGCAAACTAGCTACTTTTAGTCTATTCTTAAGCCCAACTAGCTAGTTGCTTGTTCGTAAAAAAATCAACGAGCTACTTGGTTTCTCGCCCAACTAGCTTTGTGATAGTTTATGCTCTTTGGTTGGGCTTGTCATATGTATGGTGCCTCACATTTGAGTTTCTTTTTTTATAGATTGACTTTTATTCGAGATTTAAAGACTTATTTTCAAAGGCTAGCATTATACAATGTTCTTTTGAGAAGTTGAAACCATACTTTTTACGCACATTAAAGGACATAAATATATGTTGTTGCATTTCTTAGTGGCTAAGGCGGTCAAGGAGTTGATGTCCGTGATGTAAGAGCAAATGAACGTAAGTGGTGCCAACCCTTTTAAATTTCGACCACAATATGATTCTCTTTGGTATACTTTGTGCCATCACTCTCACCCAATTTTTTGATAAAGTGGGAAACCATGCTACTAAAAATTTCAAGTATGGAGTAAGGAGACAGGTTGGAGCTCTATTTTAGGGGCCACAACGCTCTCAAGTTCATTTCCAAGAGCTTTTGCCTTTAGCTAGTGAAACCTATTCAAGGGGAGTGCTACCAATTCCTCAAAGAACCAGAACCCCATTTCCAATCCCGTTTTTCCTCAGTTAACGGAGCACTACTCTAGCAACTAACATGGCTAGGAAATGTGAGGAGAAGGCTATGAAGGACCAAAGCAAGAGGCCAATATCGTATATTACATGGAAGATGAAAGAGGTGAATGTATCCTAATAGTATGCACCCACAAAAACCAATGGAATGCTTTAGGTGTGGAGTTAGCCATCGTGTTGCCAAATCCTCGAACAAGATTAGATAGGGTCATTTCTCTCCCTTGTGCCGAGATTGTGGGCATGGTCACATTTATAAAGATTGTCCTTTGAGAGGGTGACTGTAGCCAACAAACAATGGCACAACCTCGCATGCACGCATGCAAGGCTTGGTTCTTCTGCCTTGCTCAACCGATAGGTTGTGGACACAAAAGCAAAGCCGAGGCTCTCAAAGATAGAAGAATCCATGGAAGAGGTAGTGGGGCAGAGTGCTACCTTGGTTTTCTGCAAACACAAGGGTGTGCGAAAAAACTTTTCACTCAAATGGTAAAGGACACTAGAAGAGGTGGTTTTTACTAGGTGTAGATAAATTCAAAAAATATTTATAAGTAAGCCTCTCAAAATATTTACAAGTAAGCCTCTCAAATTTTAGGAAATTTGATGGTAATAAGCCTCTCAAATTTTAGGAAATTTGATGGTAATACACACTCACTTGACCAATTGGGGAGGTGAGGTCGGTCACGACGCTAGTGTAAGCGCGTTTTCTGAATATAGTCAAAGCGCATGCGTAGCGAGCCTGCAGGACTCTAAGGAGGAGGTGGAGGAAGGGGAGCTTGCCTCAAAAGGGCCATCCATGGCTATGGAGGCCTGCCCCGGACTTCGAACCTCCCCTTCATCCCTTCCCACTATTTCTTCCCCCTCTTCCTCTTCTTCCTCTCTTCCCCTCACCACTCACATGCCCTCTGTTGTCGACCTCCTCGATGAGCTATGGTTCTTTCGCTCTGTGGTTCCCTTCCCTTACCTAACCTTCCCCTGCTTGCCCTCCCCTTTCTCTTCCTCGTACTCCCTTGACTCTAGCACCCTTCTCGCCCAGCTCATGTTCTCAACCGTTAACCACAATACAGCCCCAACGCCACCGCGTCGCCTTCCCCTTTCTTCCTCGCCATCGCCCCCTCTGCAACAGCAGGAAGAACAGCTTCAGTACGCCCCGTGGCCTTTCCTCTCGTATCAAGCTTACCTGTCGTACCTGTCGCCCAGCGATAGCGAAGATGAAGAAAACGCAGAAGACGAAGAAGCACACGACAAAGAAGAAGACGAGGAGCCATCAGACCCTCTCAACCTCCATACTGATGCAGAAGAGGCCCTTTCTGGAATCTATGATGTGGGTGTCCTCCTCAAAGATCAGGTATGCCCGCCTCTCAACCTCCATACTCATCTTGATGCAGAAGATCATATCGATGGCTCATGCATTCCTACATGTAGATCATATGGGTCCATCCCGCACTTCTGTGCAATGATGGCTAGGACATTTTGCATACATTTACATGGTTCTATCCATTACCTGCACTTCCATGCCTGACTGGTATCTCATCAATGCTATCATGTAGATCATAGATGGTTCTCTGTGTTCTGGCAAGGCTTCATTAATGTCCATGTCTGAAATTAGCCTGTTTATCTGAAATGCAATAGTAACTAAAGGCCAATCCATTTGTCGTCATGCACCATCTGAGCTCCAGAAGCTCCTGGGAACATATTTTGGCCGAGGATTTCTGCAATGCCATTGCAAGATTCTAAGCTGTTGATGTTATTGAATTAAAGAATGGCCTAGGGGAGGCCATTTGCCCTCTTCGTGGCAAAACTATCCCAACCATTCTTTTTGAAGAATCACCCTCATTCACAGGGGGTTACATTCTCGGAGAGATATAACGACACTCGCTTTCATTTTATCCAGCAAGTTTGACTGTTATGAGTCCAACAGCATGGGTTTCTCTTTCTTATTGTTATGATTTTTGAGAACGAATTCTAATTTGTTTCCTTATGGTTGTGTCAAGCAGCACCTCAAAAGTAGACAAGATGGGCTCAATGCCACATTACAGGAGACATGGCTCCAGGGAACATCAAGAAGAGAGTTCATAGAAGATAGAGAAGAGAGTCAAAATATCAAAACAAAAGTGAACTCCAGCAAAGTCAAGGGCTTGAGGGAGCTTGATACTGTAAAAAGGACACCTTATGAGGGTGACGGGTGTCGTAAAAGCTCGACAGTTTCATATGCACCTCCAAATTTGGAGGTTTCAGCACTCAATGAAAAGGTGGACATGAAAGAGCATCTGAAGTTGTGGGCTCATGCAGTGGCATCAACAGTGCGCCCAGATCCTAGCTAATGCAATCTACAGTTCAAAAAAAGAAGGAAAGCAACTCAAGCCAATGAAGTGTGAAGGTAGTAAGGGTCCTTGTGGAGGTGCTCTCAGAGTCTTTGAACAGTAATAGTTGTGTGATGGCTAGAATGTTTATTTAGCTTGTATATGAGATTAATCATTTAGTGGCACCGTAGTGGCCCCAAGGCCTTTAAAATTTGATATGTACCCATATCTAACATTGAGTTTTAGATGATTCTTTTCTACCAACCATTTTCAATAAAAGGTACAGCCATGGACTACTTGACCTCTCAATGCTTGAATGACTTTACAAACTTAATGTTAGCTTCAGCTACATTAAAGGCTTAAACCTGACATGGTCTTTTTTTTGATAACTGGCATGTTCTTTAAGTAGCGCTACACAAGTTGGGGGAAAAGGCCGGCCAGAAAGTGCATTTGTCTGCCTCCTTTCTCACACCTTGCCCAAATATAAGGAAGTGGGGATTCTTTTACATTCAGCATTTTGCTCTTTGACTTGTTATTCACCATACTACTAGACTTGGATCTTATGTGTGGTTTGCTATGTTGTACATAATGATAAGTATGTCCCTTGTTGCATAGCGTAGAAGAGTGTTGAAGGCTCAAGCAGAGACTGCAACATTGCAAGGGAGTAGGGGGAGGGACTTGCTCATGGTGGTGGTGGTGGTGGTGGTGGGCGGGAGTGGTGGATAAAAATGAGTGGACTTTCTCATAAATGCAATATCTATGTACCATTTATCTTTTTCCAAAGACTACCATTGATTGATGACACGTAGCAAACAAGTTATGTTTGTCTTTTTTTTTCTCTCCTCCTGTCGAGGCATAATTCACTTGCTTTAAAGTCCCAGTTCTAATGTCTTTGCTTTGAATAGCAATCTTGAGCCCGTTGTCTCATCTTGCCACAAATAATTGCAAGCATCTTTGTTATTTTGTCCTCTTTTGCCGTTGTAGTCTCCTCAATTTGAGGATTGTCTTCCTCTCCTTCTGTCGAGGCATATAATTCACTTGCTTTAAAGTGCCATTCCTAATGTCTCTTTGCTTTGAATAGAAATCTCGAGTTAAATGTCCCATGTTGTCCACAAATAATTCCAAGCATCTTTGTTATTTTGCTCTCTTCTGTTGTTATAGTCTCCTCGATTTGAGGTTTGTCTTCCACCTCGTCCTCTTTGAGTGTTCCTTTGGCTTCCTCTTTGTGTGGAGTTGTCCTCGTCCTCCACTTTTCATCACCAGTATACATAGCATTTTCGTCACTCTAATTTGCTTTTGATGAGCTTTACCTAAGTATTTGTTTCTCAAGAATCATTTTTGTCACAAGTTCCTCAAAGTTTGGCAATCAATCTCGAGATAAATAGATGCTCTTATCATCTTGAAGTCTCTTCCAAGAATTGTAATGAATATCTCTACTATCTCTTCATTTTCAACTGGCATAGCAATCATGGCTAGTTGATCACACATACCTCTGATCTTTGTAACATAGTCAAATACTGACAATTGTATGCAACTCTCATGTAAGCTGTGTCTTGTGAGACTCTGATACACTTTCAAACATGCCTGAAAGTGTTTCACACATCAATAGCTGATTCACAATGTTCGATGTGTGGAATCATTATTTGACCCAGTGTTACTATTTGAGCAATAATACTCATACTCATCACCGCCTTCTTCTTTAATTGCCATGCTTTGACATCAATTTCATGTTGTCTCTGTAGATTTTGTTGAGTTCCATAGAATTGATCATCTCTTTCTTCGTGGCTACTGCCTTCTAGTAGCTCTCGAGGCATGTTTGGCATTGCGTTAGCTCCAGTAAGTATGCCCCGTAGATCATATGATTGGATGAATATTTTGATTTTGAATCTCCAAGCTTGATAGTTGTTCTTTTCAAGCTTTTCAATGACGTTAATTTATGCTTCTGTCATGATGATACGAATAGAGTGTCGATGTAGAGGGCTTTTAGAGTGAAAGGTTGAAGAAACTTATACGATAGATGAGAGAGATTCGAAGACCTCTCTTTTGCTTTTTATCCAAGCTTTTTTTTAAAAAAAATTTGTGTAATGACTTTTAAACCTTTTGAAGCTTTCTTTACAAGCTAAAAAACAAACTTTATAAGCTTTTTAGGACAAACAAAAGAAGCTCTATAGACGACGTTTTGCCACATGGCCAAGGGTAATCCCACATGTGAGGTGTGAGGAAGAACTAGAAAGGTATAACATCTACGTGATCACCTCCTTATACCTTCATCAAGAAGCATATGAGAGGGAGAGCATTTCATCGTTGTATGATGACCCGATCACTTGGCGGGCATGTCGTTGGTAGGTTTTGTTACCTGTGCTATTACGCGACCATGTGCTAAGCATCAACGGGCCTCTTGTCGGTGTCTATTGTCGACGTGTGGCTTTGTTGCTATTTGTGCCTACACGTACCTACACGCATGTGTCTCCTTGGGACTTCTGTTATTGCCTCCACTTTTCAAGGGACTGCGGTGCATTGTCATGGGGCCGTTTGAGTGTCGGGATGCTATTTTAAAATTCTGTGCCGAGAAACTCCACAAACCGAACTTTGATACCAATGTTACCACAAATCAAGAAGACTCTTGAAGCCAAGAAACTCTTAACTTGTCTATTATGTTTGGGTCTATGCCCTTATATACAATCATATAAAAAATAATTTGCTTTTCATCAAAAACATAAAAGTGTGCTTTTTACAAAACACAACTAATAACAAAAAACTATTTAACTTAAGAGTTTGTTCACATGCATTAAGTTGAGGTCGGGAAGTGCGGGAATTGCCGTGAGGTTAGAGAAATGATCTTCCTTGATAGAGGGTGCAGAATTCAGAAAGAGATGGCATCAAATGGCGAGGTTAGACACAAACGGATAGGATTCAATGGAGTGAAATGAGTTCATTGGATTTGGAAGTTGAGATCGAGTGATGCCATAAAGTCAAGGAAATGATCTTCCTTAGTAAAGAGTGCAAAATTCACAAACAAATGGCCAAGTTGGGTAAGAGGATGGGATTCAATGGAGAATGGCCAAGTTGGGTAAGAGGATGGGATTCAATGGAGTAAAGCAGTGTGGTGGGTACCATCGGACTTCAATTCCAAGCCCTAGAAACTGCGGCAGCCTTGACACATGAAGCCCAAAGAGACGAACTCTCCCACATGAGCTCAAGCAACAAGCAAAGCGGAAGAGGCCGAAGAGGCCCACGCAGCAGACGGAGGCAACTTCAGCTACGGCGACGCACGAGCGTGGGCGGGGACAAAGGAGCTGCGGAGGTGTGAGCATCGCAGGCGAGGCACGACGGCACAGGAAGCGGACAGCCTAGCCCTGCGCGCAAGGATCGCAGGGCTGGCGGAGGCCGGCTGGGAGCAGACAACGAAGGATGGACGGCGATGCTGAGCGCGGCACTGTAGGCGGACGATGTCGGCTGCTTGCTGCTGGCGACCGGGAGCGGCACGTGCAGAGGAGCAGAAGCATGTGGGGGCGGCAGGCCTTAAATTTGATGCCTAATGTAAGGCTTCATGGAAAAAAAAATGAAGCTTTGGAGTCCACAAATGGGCTTCAAATTGCAACCTTATACAAAATTTTGGGATTCATAATCTCTCTCTCTCTCTCTCTCTCTCTCTCTCTCTCTCTCTCTCTCAGTAGTCTCCATATAAAAAAATCTGTACTATATCTACACTATAATATATAACTTCTAATATAGTACTAAGTTACCTTTATATAAAAATTTTATAAGATATCTAAACTATAACACTATAATACTATATATATATATATATATGTGTGTGTGTGTATGTAAAGATATATATTTGCACTGTATTATATATATATACTATATAATATATATATTATAATTTATATACTATATTTTTTTGAAGCCTTGGTGATTTAGGAGGGCTTCAATTTGAAGCCTTGCATGAAAAATTGGGCTTCATGGTTGAAGCCTTTAGAATATTGCAGGGCTTCATTTGAAGCCCTGCACAGCCATTGAAGCCCAAAACGGGCTTCAAATTTAAGCACTGGGGGGCGGCATGTAGGGCTGCGCGTGTGCAGGGGTGCAAAGGGCTGACCTTGCACTCCGCCCTGTAGGCTGTGGCCGTGTATTTTTACTTTGTTTATTTATTTATTTTTACTTTATTTTAAATTTTGAAAATGAAAAAAGAGGGGGGCTTGTATTTGTTTGTTTGTTTATTAGGTCAATAAAAAATGAGGGGAGGCTGCTTTTTGCATGCGCATGTGGGTGGGATGCCAGCCGGTGGATTGGAGTGCGTGATCTGCAAGTGTAGGTGTATGCACGTGCGGATGTGTGCATGAGGTGCAAAGGTGTGCACACGAGTGTGTGCATGCAGACGTGCACGCGTGTGGATGAGATACAAAGGTGTCTTGCATATGTTGAGAGGTGTGTGGACACGTATGGGTGCGTGCATGTGTGCACATGCTTGTATATGCAAGATGCAAATGGGTGTGAACAATGAACTTATGTAAGTATGTGTGCACGTGCATTCACGTGTGTATGTGCGTGTACATATGTGTGCACATGCATGTGCTACACACGCATGTGTATGTATGCATGCATGCGTGTAAGTGTCTGTGCACATGCATGTAAGTGTGTGTGGGTAAGTTGCGTGCCCTCACATATACGTGTGTACATGTGTGTGTGCACATGCGTGTAAGTGTGTGTAGGTAAGTTGTGTGCACTCATGTATACATGTGTACGTGTATACATGTTATTTTTTGACGTTTCTGGTTATGTTTTTGAGTTTTTAATCATTCACGATTAAGGTAGTAATTGCACACTTGAACAATGGTGTTGTGTTACATGTGTACGACATCGGCTTAGGGTTTGTGTCCTACCGTGCGTGCACGCTCAGCTGTGACGAGGGTAGAGAATCACTTATCCATCCACAAGATGAAAGCTTGGACGCCACCACAGTCGTCGCGGGCTTTGCTAGTGCACTTGTCTAAAATCTTTGGCCTTCTAGCTAAGTTGATGTAGTGTGGTGCACGAGGGTGTCATGAAACCACATAGATTCCTCTAGGTCATCTGTGAGGCACAGTGCAACGCTTGGCACCCTAGGTGGCTCATCTAAAATTAGAACTATCGAGGGAGGTACGACCACTGTGCACGAAGACGAGAAGAGAAGAGAAGAGAAGAGAAGACAAGAATCATCCACTCCATGCACACACTACAATCAAGCAAGCAAGCATTCACAGATACAAGCTCACCATCATAACCATAAGAGAGTGAGAGAGAGAGAGAGAGAGAAGACAAGACTCAATTGTGATAATGGGATTGTCTTTTTTCATATTTCATAAATCACTTATATACATGAGCTCACTTTTTACAATGGCTTGCTGTCGATTCATTAGGCGAATTTTGGACTCAACTTTGGGCCTTTTTCCTCTAGAGAGAGAAAGGCTTTGGACCAATAAGAAGAGAGCCACCGTAAAACGAAACTTTGATAATTAGACGTTTTTCATATATTCTTTATATGAATATATTGTTATTAAAGAAATACGAAATGCATTTGACCACACCTTTATAATGTCATTTCTTTAATATATATAAAAATTAGAGTGTTGTCAGCTCATTTAATAAATCTCAGCTCATTAAAGAAATACGAAATGCATTTGACCACACCTTTATAATGTCATTTCTTTAATATATATGAAAATTAGAGTGTTGTCAGCTCATTTAATGAACGGTTTTCAATCTAAAAATTTCCCTCGCTCAGCTCATTTAATAAAAGTGTTTTTTTCCTCTAAAAATTTGAAATGTTCTCTTCGAAGTTCCTAGCTCATTTAATGAATGGATTTCTCTCTAAAAATTTCGCACGTTTTGGAGGTTATCTCTTCTTGCATCTTCTTGCATCTTTTGGAGGTTATCTCTTCTTACATATGCTTTTATTTTCTATTTGCTTCAATGGAAACCACATGTCCTAGGCGTCCCTGCTCCTCTACTGGAGCTATTATAGTATACAACAGTTTTGATATGAATAATCAAAGGTGGATTCCTACCACAATCTAGTTGGATTATGTTGCAGACGAGGAAGTGGAAAAAAACAAAGAACGAGTTCATCGACACTTACAAAGGTAGAGTTTAAGATTTCAAACTCTCTGACACAGGTAGGAGCATTAAGGAAGTCCTTATACAGCATGCCTACATGCACTTAGAACTGCATCTGCAACGTTTGCCTAATGGAATCCCACTCCATAGACCAAATTGTAAGTAAATGTTTTTACAGTATGTTTATGTAATGTGTTTTATTTCTATACTTATGCTTCTCTTGTATTCGTCTGTATAGATATATATCCTTCAAACTTGGTTGACTGGCGCCTCTAGGAGGTGGACATAGGACTAGGACGATGAATTTGCTTCGAAATTACAAGATTGAGAGAAACGGGACTCAAAGGCGCATTCTGCCATAATCATTATTACTTATATACATTACTTTGATTTTTAAAATAGGTACCAAGGAGAAAAGAAAGGACCATTCAATGTAAAGACATTACAAGGAAGCAAGTTTTCGTGGTGCAAACGACCATCACATAGAGATAAATGGAGATAAATGTATTTTTGACATCAATCATGACAGCATATAGTTACATCAATCATGACAACATTTTGTATTTCTCCAGAGCAATAGAAACTAAGAAAAATATTCTACATTTTCTTATTGGATGTTTTAAACATTGATAGCATGTTCTTTTTTTTTTCTTACGAAGTGTGCTCTTGGGTGTGGGAAGATTCTTGTTGTTGGGACGATGAAGTTTGTTGTTGAGGGGGTGGTTGCTCTTCGGGACGCTCTTGGGGTGGTTGCTCTTCCAGATGGGAAGCTTGCTTTTCTGGAACAAAAGCTTGTTGTTGTTGCGGGGTTGAAGCTTGACTTTGCATAGTTTGCTATTGTCGGGAACTCGAAGCTTCCAAATTGACGTCTTCAGATCCATCAGATTCTGGAAGCTTGGCTTGATGTACGTTGAAGGCAAAGGGTTTTCCCAATACATTTTGAGCTAAATCAATCAACACAGTAGTTTATGTTTTCAATCGGAGCTACATAAAGGAACTCAAGGATGTTACACCTCAAGACGCCTACTTTGGTTAGAAACCTTTAGTTTCTCATTTTAGAACATTTGGCTGTGAATGTTATGTGTATATTCTAGATGCATCCAGGACCAAGCTAGATGCCAAAAGTAAGAAGTGTACCTTTCTTGGATATAGTCAAGAGTCAAAGGCATATTGACTCTATGATACAGACGTTAAACAAAAGATTTTGGCTAGCCAAGATGTGGTATTTGCAAAATAGCCACACTCAGTAGAGGAAGGAGTCCGTCCACTCTATCATTAGCCAGAGAAATAGTTCACCATGAGCCCATTGGCAACACACTAGTCAAATTTCCTCTCAAGGAGGAGGCGTTTTCAGAGGATGCTTATCGACTTATGTTTGGGGGTACTGCCGTGCGGTGGTCCTGGTCGCGGCTGTGGTGGAGGGGGCACAAACACAACAGGAATATTAGGTGGCCTGCTAATGAATGTTGATAATAATATGCTCAATGATGGTCTGTTCCCTGAACAGCCCTAAATCCACATCGGAGTATTCTGATAATCATGGATTCTACAAAAAGCCAAAAAATTTAGACATGTACCGTCAAAGAATGAGGAAGGAAAGTAAGATATCATTAAAAAAAAGAGCATGCATACATTTCTGCGGATAATGAGAGAGCTAAGTGTAGCAGCAACTTTGCGTTGTAGCACACCCTCCAACCGTAACTATGGCCATCCTGTTGCTCTGCAGGACTCTGCATCTCACAGTCCTTGTGTGTTCTAGCAGTGTGTCCTGGATTATGGCCTCGAGACCAGTTATTAGCTTTCTAACTGATCTGCATGAAACATTACTGTTGTCAATACTGAAAGTTCTCTAACTACTTCTCCCTCTTTCCATCTCTCTCTCTTTCCATCTCGTTACGATATATGAATAATGATTGTGTGGACTTACTGTCTCACGGTGCCATGGAATTCTTCACTTGAATTGGCCAAGTAACAAGTCTTGGATTCCATATCGTAAAGGATCAAACTCCAGTGTGAATTACAACATGCAATTAGGAGTATCAGAAGTAACATCAAAAATATATAGTAAATTTAGGTCACAATACTACTATAAATGAGATTGCATGTCACTTACTTCTCATTGTATGCCATTAGAATTATTTGAGCTACATCAAAATTTATCGGACTAAACCATGGACATACATCAACCAATGATGTATGTTGTGCAGTGAGAACCGAGAGGAAAGGAGGGAATCTACAATATATACACGATTTTGAACATCGAATGGGAGATTTGATATAATCAAATCTACAATATATACATGATTTTGAACATCGAATGGGAGATTTGATATAATCAAGCTGCACAAGAAAATTACATTATATTAGTTACTTTGGACAAGTAAACCACTTTAGAATCAAGATGATGACAAGGACGTAGCAAACCTTAGAACCGCAATTCTTGGAGCTCCTGTATCCTGGCTTGGTCTCCAATCCTTTGTGTGTTGAGCCTTGTGTCACGAGAATGACTAGGCTTTGTCACTTCTATGATCTTAACTTTCTTCGTCAAAGGAGGGATTTCCAAAATTCCTTTCATTCTTTTGTCACTAAGTAGGATGGGCTCCAGCATACGGTCATATCTGAACCTGAGCAAACGAAGCGAGTTCATGTCTTTCGGTATCATAATGATTCTGTGTGCATGCGCGGTAAGGATGTAGCTATCCTGAAAAAACTCGACAAGCCAATCTTCTGTAGCCTCTTGCAAACATCCTAGGTCAGAGGCCTACCAACGCATACTAATGCCAAAATCTTCACATATCGACGTGACTACGCACTAGAAACGACAACTTTGGAACCACGCAATGCATATGTTTCTCCACCTTCCTTAGTTCAAGGACGGATCTATGTTGGTCGTATATATGCGTCTCCTAATAATTGAGCGGAGTGCAGACATTTTCTTTCCTGAAGTAGCTTCTTTACCTACTTTAGGATTATTTGTAGATGAGAGCCTTGCGGTCTTCTTTGTACGCGCCATCTGAAAATAGTCATAATGTTACATGATAAATTTTCTCAATAAATACATAGGACAATAAAATAGCAACAAATCACTACAACATGATTTGGGCATATCAAATACAATCACAACACAATCCTCGCGTTGTAGTGATTTATCATGCTCCAAAAACAAAATAATACAAAAACTATTGAAAAAGTTAACTTGGATAACAAAACAACTTCAAATCACTACAACGTGATATGGGTACATCAAACAAAATCTACATTAACTCCTCACATTATAGTGATTTCTCACACAGACCCTTTCATTTGACAAAATAACACATGAACAATACACCCAACAATACCACGATAAAATAGCTGCAAATTACTACAACGCGATATAGGTACATCAGACCTAATCGTCATACCCTTCTCGCGTTGTAGTGATTTCTCGCACATAGAGCATTTCATTTCACAAAGTAAGTCATGAAAATAAGTCATAGATAACATACACGACACAAAACAATGTATAGGACAAGAAAGTATGTCCAAAACACTATAACGCAATATAGCTACATCAGAAAAAATTGTAATTCATTCTTTGCATCGTAGTGATTTGTCAGACATTGCCTTTTGTTTGACCCAATATCTAATGAACGTAGGTAAAACATGATATATATGATTGAATATAACATTTAAGACCAGTAGTGATTGCTTGTTGA
This sequence comes from Cibotium barometz, assembly GCF_041138505.1. Lineage (NCBI taxonomy): Eukaryota > Viridiplantae > Streptophyta > Polypodiopsida > Cyatheales > Cibotiaceae > Cibotium > Cibotium barometz. The sequence continues at coordinate 15,536,820 of NC_141083.1, forward strand.
TAACTCACCAAAGAATCACACATGAAAAATGTTAAACAGATATATGCTTACTTGATGAATCGCAGAGAGATGGCGTAGATGAAGCACGAAAAAGGAATACACATAGCTAAAGGAGGCAAAACAAAATGGGGGCAAAAGACAAGGACACCTAACATTTATCGAGGACAAGTATCACATTTACCGAGAACGAGTACGACACGTGCGAAAGAGCATGTCAACACGTGCAAAGGAGGACGTAGGGCCATACTCATTAAATAGATGATAATTATGATCAATCCATTTTTGACATGTGTCATCATACATGCGCAGAGCACGTGGTCTGCCATCATGCATGTCTGCCACGTGTATAGACCGTTAGTTTCCGTGGATAAAGCTGACCCACATTCATTATTCGTTGCTTCTTGCTCTCCTGTAATTTTTCTCGCAGTCGTCGCGTGACTGGCACGTTGCTTCTTGCTCTCGTACAGTCAACTTTGTTTGTTGCTTCTTGCTCTCCCAGTGAATTTCGCGGTATGTTTTCAATTATTTTCGTGTTTCAATTTGGCCGAAATTGTATAATTGTTTTATAAATATTCCATCAAAGATTTATGCTTTTAGATTTTTAAGAAATTAATATATTTCTCACAAATATTTCACCAAATCACTACAATGCGCAGAGGGATCTCTATGAGAACTATCGTACCCATATCGCGTTGTAGTGATTTTGCCTACAATCGTAGGCAAAAATCACTACAACGTGAGAAGAGGTCTCGGTGTGCGAACTCTCTCAAGCATATCGCGTTATAGTGATTTGTCCTACTTTCGTTCTTTTTTGCGTTTTGAAAGATTTTGGCATTTAGTTTTTTTAAGAAATTGATTTGTTTCTTGCATATATTTGATCAAATCACTACATCACGACGAAGAGGGAACTCGGTGTGGTGAGAACTCTCCCACCCATATCGCATTATAGTGATTTGTCCTACTATCATTCTTGTAGTGATTTTTCTTACAATCGTCATTGCCTTTGAAATATTGCATCAAATCACTATGACGTGAAGAGAGGCCTCAGTGGGAATTCACCCACACATATCGCGTTGTAGTGATTTTGGCACATTTTTCTTTGCATTTTCATTTTCTTACTAATATTTTATCAAATCACTATAACGCGACTAGAGATCTCGGTGAGAGTTCTAACTCAATTTTAAAAATTTTAGAAAATATGCACAATTTTGGGACAATTCTTTGTTAGATCCAATACAATGTTTACTGTGCGATATGAAAGATTTATTATTGGATGTTCTCAATAAGCATTTGAATAATGCAATATGATTTATGTACTATTGTACATTTGTAACAGGGATATATGATGTTGGTAGGATGTAAATTTGCCTGCACACACACACACATGCACACCAAGAATTAAGTTTGTTTAAATCACATAGCCTCCAGTTGACCATCAAACATAGAAACTTTAACAAAGAAAGGATATTCAATGTAACTTTAAGTTGTAAGAAAGACTAGGTGATAGAATTAAAAAGATCACCATCTGTATTGAATCAAAATTCTTGAACAATGGATGAACCATAAATCTAAAAGCTTAAGAAAGCCTTACAATCTGAATAATGATTGAACTATGAGTTTGGTAGCTTCATACAACATTGCTAAGAGATTACGAAGCTAGTTGCCCATGTGCTAACAAATCATTCTTGCTCAACTGCACTGACGTGTGATGGTGCCTAACTTTCATGTTGATTCAATTGATTCTGTTTGGCCTTGAGTATTATAGCCTTTGGAATCTTGATTTTCTCTGGAAGTCGTCCACCCTTGGGCTTCCATGCCCAAATGATGCAGCTAGTGTCTTCCCAGCGCTGAGGATCGTTTCTGTTCTCTCACCAATACTTGTTCCAGCAATCCTTATAAACCTCCACATCACTTGCATTCTTCTTCTTTGAAATTGGTGCCCAATATTGTATCTAAACTTGTAGGTAGTTTATCGAGTTGTTGTTTTGATCAACATCACTTGTTGTCACTCCCAACCATATTGGGTAATTTGCATCACAAGGTTGTACACAAAATCTCCTTTAGACACATCAAGAGTCGGGTTGAACTCTTCAGTAGGTCTGTTGCGCACTGGACCACAATAATGGTCCTCATTGTTACCATATTATAGTAGTGATGTGTGTGAACACACTTAGGACCGCCGGGGCACTTTTTCCCTCACTAGGAGGTTTTTTCCCCCGTGCATTGTATATACGCCTATTATCTTCTAGGGCTTGTAATCTTTCATTTTTGGCACTCATAATACACTACTGTGTTGTGCTCAAGCTTCCTCATCTTCTTGAAGTTGTGTGTGCATTCCTGCAACCCTAATTCCAACAATTGGTATCAGAGCAGGCTTCCTCCTCCCGGGCAGCATCACCGGCACCTGCCGCTTCATCTCCTCCGATTGCGACGAGGTTTCACGAGCGTCTGCAGGTTAGTATATGCCGTGGGCAAGCCCGTAGGGCTTGTTCGTTTCAGAATTTTGATCTGAAGTCATTTCGCCCTCCGTTTTTGCATTCCAAGTACTGCACAGGCAAAATCGTCCTACTGTGCAGATTTTCTGTCAAGATTAAAATCTGCAGGACAGGTGCCCATTCGTCTGTTTCGGGCTGTGCTACATAGCACAGGTCGATTTTATACAGGTTTACCTCTTACAGACAGCATTTACATCTAGTAGTACAGTCATTGGCCATGGCTGACAACAATGATGTATTCCGCATGTTGGCTGCTGAGGATAAGTTGGATGGCACCAACTATCCATTGTGGGCATATATGATGCGACATGTATTGGTAGCAAAGGGGTTATGGAACATTGTGCAGGGTATTGATGCACGTCCTATTGTGGCTGGGAATGCTGCAAACACATCAGAAACAGGTACTGTTGATGATGGTGCAGGCACAAGTGCTGTAGCAGCTGTTCGAGAACCACCACTTTCAGCAGAGCAGATTCGTTGGGATGGTAGAGATGCGCAGGCTCATGCCTTGATTGCGCTGTCTGTCAAACGTACCATTATCCCACATATTCGCTCCTGCAGGACTTCTAAGGATGCTTGGGATGTACTTGCCACATTGTATCAGGCAAGAAATGAGGCTCGTGTTGCTTATCTCCGAAAACAGTTGGAGAGTGAGCATATGAACGAAGGTGATTCTATGGATAGCTTTTTGACAAAGATCAAGGATTTCAAAGAGCAGCTCATTTCTGCAGATGAAATCCTGTCAGACAGTTCACTTGTGCAGACTGTTTTGAATGGTCTACCAGATTCTTATCAGGGTTTTGCTTCCACTCTTCGCTTGATGATGAAAGGCAATCCCAATGCCTTATCATTTGAGGAGTTAGTTTCTGTTTTGCTGCAAGAAGACCAGTCAAGGCAAAACAGGAATATTATGCGTGTCGCAGATCAAGCTTTTGTTGCTAGTCAGAGAAGCGGGAAAGGTAAAGCTGGCTTTTCTTCTAGTAAGCAGAAATCTGCAAATGCTGCGCAACCAAAGAAGGAAGACAAAGATGAGAAGAAGGGTGACAAACAGAAGACATTTTGCAAGTACTGTAAGGGAAATGATCATGTCATCAAAGCATGTCCTAAGCTGGCTGCGAAAGAGGCTAAGAAGAAAGAGGCTGGTATGGCTGTTGCAGATGCCTCTCCTTCTAACAATGAATCTGCTAATGTTGTGCTAGATACAGAATGGGCATTCAATGCGCAGTGCAGTTATGACCCATCTTTGCATGACACATGTATGTCTGCAGTAGATTCAGATGTATGGTACTTTGACAGTGGTGCCACTAAGCATATCACCTCGCAGCGCAGTTTATTCACTTTCCTTGAGTCTGCTCCCACAGGGAATACTGTCACTTGTGCCAATAACTCCTCTTATCCCGTTAAAGGAGTTGGACAGATTGTGCTGAATGTTGCAAATTGCAACACCTTTACACTTTTTGATGCATTGTATGTGCCAGGGATCAAAAAGAATCTGCTGTCAGTCTCCGCATTTGCCAAAACAGGTTTGGTTGTAAAATTTGTGGATGACAGATGTACTGTTCATGATCTCTCTTGTGGTGACATCATTGTAGCATCTGGTTCACTATGTCGAGGGCTGTATAAGCTCAATATGGATGGCAAATGTGTAGAGGATTCAGCATGTGCTATTATGGATACGCAGGCTATTTCAAATGCAAAACTGTGGCATGCACGTTTTGGTCATCTGAATTTTGCAAGTTTGCTGCGCCTGCAGAAATCTGAAATGGTGTCTTCTTTGCCTAAGCTTGAGGCACCTGTCAAGCATGTTTGTGAGGGCTGCATATTGGGTAAAATGCAGCGTGCTTCCTTTCCCAAAGATGGATCAGTGAGAGCTGAACGCAGATTGCAGCTTGTTCACAGTGATGTTTGTGGTCCCATGCAAACTCCATCATTTGGAAACTACCTTTACTTCGTGACTTTCATTGATGATTTTACCAGGCATGCATGGGTATATCCTTTGAAGGCAAAGTCCGAAGTGTTTTTGTGCTTCAAACAGTTTTTGGTTATGGCTGAAAATGTGTCAGAAAGTAAGATGGGCACCCTCCGTTCAGATCGAGGGGGGGAGTATATGTCTTCAGAATTTAATGCATTTCTGGCTGAGCGTGGGATAAAACACCAATGTACAGCGCCGTATACACCACAGCAAAATGGTGTGGCTGAGAGAAAAAACAGGTCTCTCATGGAAATGGCAAGATGTATGGTTAAGAGTCAAAGTCTACCACATGGTTTTTGGCTTGAGGCTGTCATGTGTGCCACTTATGTACTAAACAGGTGTCCCACCAAAGCATTACAGGTTGTCACTCCATATGAGGCTTGGCATAGCCGCAAGCCATCTGTTGGCCATTTACGTGTTTTTGGTTGCCTGGCATATGCATTAGTGCCTGTGCAACATCGCAGAAAATTGGATGACAAAGCTGTCAAATGTATTTTTGTTGGATATAGTGCTGAGAGCAAAGGCTATCGTTTGTATCATCCACAGACAAAGCGCATTTTGGTTAGCCGTGATGTTGTATTTGTGGAAGATGCAGTTCAGCCCTTGCTTTCATGTACTAAGGAGACAGATATCAGCTCACGTGATGTCTATGATACATTGTTGCCTCTTTTCAGTGGTGCACAGTCAAGTGCAATACCTCATGAGGCAGTTTTTCAGCCTATGCAGGTTTTAAATGATGGCACAGATCAGCCTATATCTGATGCAGATGTGCATGATGCACTTGAGGATGAGAGACAAGAGATTGAGGGCTCTAGGAATATGCCTAGATGGCTGGTGCAGACTTTGCGTGACAGCAAGTTGGATGCCCCTTTGTCTAGTCGCACTCGTTCTGGCTCTCATGGTGCCTCTTATGCGTCAGATTGTTATGCATTGGCTGTTTCTAGTATGTGCGATGAAAGTGAGCCTGTTTCATTTGATGAGGCACAAAGTTCAGAAAATTGGATGGCTGCTATGCAAGCAGAATACGATGCTATTATGAAGAATAGTACATGGTCTTTATGTGACTTGCCCCCTGGTAAGAAGGCCATTGGCACTAAGTGGGTATACAAATTGAAGCGTAAGCCTGATGGCACAGTGGATCGCCATAAGGCTAGGCTTGTTGCAAAAGGTTATGCTCAAGAGAAGGGCATTGATTTTGATGAGACTTTTGCTCCCACATGTCGTATGACCACTGTTCGTAGCATCTGTGCATTAGCAGCTCATAATGGTTGGAATGTACATCAGCTGGACATAAAGACTGCGTTCTTAAATGGAGATTTGCATGAGGAGGTGTATGTATCGCAGCCTCGTGGTTTTGTTCAAAGAGGGCAGGAAAACAAAGTGTGCAGGTTAAAAAAGGCTTTATATGGTTTAAAGCAAGCTCCACGAGCTTGGTATGAAAAAATACATGCATATTTGACTGCACATGGGTTTCAGAATAGTCCAACATAAAGCACTTTGTATGTTAAACGTGTGGATGGTGTACATCTAATCATTGCTCTCTATGTCGATGACATGCTGCTCACAGGACCAAATGAGAGTCATATTGCTGATTTTAAGGCTGATTTGAATGCCTCTTTTGAGATGTCAGATTTGGGGCATTTGCATCATTATTTGGGGATACAATTTAAGCAGTGTGATGGAGGTATTGCTTTGTGTCAGACAAAGTATATTGAAACATTGTTGCGGAGATTTGGCCTTGAAGACTGCAAGCCTATTGCTACTCCAATGGAGACAGGTTTGAAGTTGAGTCTTCATGATGCTGGAGATCACTTTGATGTCACACTCTATCAGACAGCTGTTGGTTGCCTCATTTATGTATGCATTACGAGGCCAGACATTCAGTTTGCAGTCTCACAGGTGAGCAGATTTATGCATAGCCCAGGCATTAAGCATTGGCAGGCAGTGAAGCGTATCTTTCGCTATTTGAGTGGTACTCGGCATCTTGGGTTGTTTTATCCCAAGGGGGGATCATTGCCGCCAGATTTACATGTTTTTTCATATTCTGACTGGGCTGGTTGTTATGACACACGCGTGTCCACGAGTGGTTTTTGCTTCATGCTTGGAAGCTCATGCATATCATGGTTGAGCAAGAAGCAGCCTACTGTGGCCACTTCTAGTTGTGAAGCTGAGTACAGGGCAGCTTTCACAGCTACGGTTGAGTGTGTGTGGCTCAGACGCCTTATGGCTGATTTGGGTGTTGGGCAGCCATCTGCCACCACCATCTTCACTGACAGTCAGAGCGCATTGGCAGTTGCGCGGAACCCAGTGTTCCATGCTCGTACGAAGCACATTGAGGTGCACTACCATTATGTCAGGGAGAGACTCTCTGCAGGAGAGATCAGTTTGGCTTATGTGCCAACACAGGATAACCTTGCAGACCTTTTCACAAAGGCTCTGCCTCGTGAGAAGTTCGAAGCTTTTCGCAAAGCTTTGGGCTTACTCCCTTTTGTGGATTCGTCCACATAGCTAGCTCTTGTTCACCGCATCACTCCAGGGGGGATTTGTTACCATATTATAGTAGTGATGTGTGTGAACACACTTAGGACCGCCGGGGCACTTTTTCCCTCACTAGGAGGTTTTTTCCCCCGTGCATTGTATATACGCCTATTATCTTCTAGGGCTTGTAATCTTTCATTTTTGGCACTCATAATACACTACTGTGTTGTGCTCAAGCTTCCTCATCTTCTTGAAGTTGTGTGTGCATTCCTGCAACCCTAATTCCAACACTCATTTACATCAAACCCTTCATCTACATTATCCTCCACTTGAAGGTTAAGAGGCTCAGCTTTTTCGCATACACTCCTTGGCAAAAAGTCATGAAATCCAATGTCTTCCCTTGCACTAGGGGTTTGCATGTTTAGCATAAGATTCTCCCAATAGGCAAGGACCGGATTGATCCACTTAGCATAATCACTTTGGTCTCCTTTCTCTTGCAAGTGCTCTTTCTACCAATTGACATGTTTTTTTAAGCCCTTCACAACCTTCTCATTTTCCTTAACATACTCAAAGGGTGGCAATACTTTTGGAAAACCTTCAGGAAGCTTGGGTCCTCCTTGGTCATTTCTCTTCCATAAGTCTATACCACTTTCTAGTAAACCAATCAACATTTTTGGGGTATACTTTGTATTGCATCAAAGGTATTCCTTCACTCATATAAAACCTGAATTGCAATGGCTTTGAATGTCTAATCAAGCTATCGACTCCATCATGTAAGCATCCCTTGACAAAGCCTTTGAAGTCTGCCACCTTTTGTAGGAGAAAGGGTGCTGGATGCATGCTAACACACTCATTAAAGATCTTCATCAAATGTGGAAATGTGAAAATGGTTTGTTTCCTGAACTTCTCGACTAAACAATGCATCAAAATGGTTTGTTTCTTCAACTTTTCAGAGAAGCGACTAAACAATGCATCAATATCTTCATGAATATGACCAACCATAAGAAAACCAAGCTGCAGCATGTTAAACACTCCTCGTGCAACCAATAGGGATAGATAGGCAAATACATAACGATTCTTATTTTCAGAACCACAATTGTCAAGCTGTAACAACAACGTCCTTGGCAATCTCTTGAAAAATGTCCTTGAATTTGATGGCATTAAACTTGAGGCATTACCATTGCCCCTATCCTGCACATGTGTGTCAGTATGAAAGACTGACTGCATATGTGAAGAACAATTTCCCTATGTATCCACATTTGTTTCTACATGTGTCTCTGCATCTGCATCCTCAATGCTCTGCTTGCAATATGCGTTTCTCTCCTTCAGCACTTCCATATGCTGATACAGGGCCATAGTAGACAAAACACAATAAAAAATATATGTTCGTTGTTCTGCATCTGAGTTTTGTGAGCTCAAGTCACCATACATGTGTTGCTCTCCTCTTTCTAAGTTTCTTAAACATTTTGAGAGAGATGAAATTGTGAAGTTGGGATCACTTGGCCATAACCCCAAGGCAAAGTGACCATAAGCTGTTTGTCCATGTCCATGAGTGAGCATTCCTGTTAAGGATACTGGAAGCCTCTCAACCCCATTGAGAGATTTAGGAACTGGTTTAATTTGTGGTATGGCAGTCTTGCTCTGTCATCTTATCATGTATAATACACAAATACCTATTTGGGTTCATTTCGGAAGAGCTCCTCCAAGCATAGTATAGATTTCTACAACTCATTTGCTGCAACATGTGTGCCCTTCTTTGTGCCATGTATGTGGCACGCTCCTCTTAATTTTTTGTTGATTCCAACTTGACCTTGATTGCCGTACAAATGTTGCATTTTGAGAAGGTGCTAGTTTTTGATAAACTAACTGTCTTGAACTCTGTGTTCCACAATCTTGAGAATGATGGTTGTGACAGTGGCCGGTATTCGAATGAGACAAGTGTGTCATTCACTTCATGCAATATGTCCACCTGTTTGTACATTGCTCGTAGAACACGTTGGGTCTCGCGGGCTCCATGCATAGTTATCCTTGACCTATGTGGCATTTGATCGGCATTATTATCTATGAAGCCCTGTATGATTGATTTTGCCATCTCAACATGTGTCATGCCCTTCCGTATTATCCCACTATTGCCATGACTGACATTACATGCACCATTCAAGAACTTCTTTCTGAGCCTATAGAACGTTGACTTACCAATGCCATGCATTACATACCATGCTTTACTACAAACCTTCTTCCCATCAAATGTGAACTCAAAGCACTCGTCATCTTGACCTTGTCTATAGTCCATGCCATGCAATCCAGTACAAATGTGTCTCGTGTACTATAGCTTTGTCCCCAAAAGTATACCCTAGCTTGCATGATTTTGGATCTATCTCCAAATTGACAACATCGCTTCTCACAACAATCAATGGTTGCGATGTTGTGAATGTTTGCAACATCACATTTTTTGCTAGCTCCATGGGTTTTATCGTAATTTTTCATTACCCTTACCCTATGGATATAGCTCCTTTTCTTATTTGTCCCTTCAATGATATCATAGTCAGTGATCATGGCATCATGGTGTCTGTCATCAGAACTATCGCCATCATTGCCCTCTACATCATCATCCTCTTTTTCATCACTTGAATTGTTTAGGCTGTCAATATTTTTTTGCATGAAGTGATCTTGAATACCCTCATCAATAGAAGAAGATTTTGTGTCCTTCACTAATGGTTCACCATTCTCAAATGTGAGTTGCGTGATCGGCCAACTAACCAAATTCAGACCTGAAACACAAGTTAAACTTGGATGCAAAGATCCTTCTATGATGACACCCAAGCTACTCTCCCCTAGTTCTCTATAATTTATAGCCTCGTATGGGTGGACCAGCAATACTACTCCATTGCCAAGTTTTGTAGATCTGTTGTCATCACCCAGAGGATGACACTTTTCTCTTTCCAGCTCTCCCTATCTATAAAGTGATCTTCTTAATCAACAAGAAGTTCTGCAAAATTATCCTCTTTGGTATTAGTAATGTCTTTGTCCATAACAAGGTTGACCAATGGCCATTTGATGATGCTTCCAACTGCTTAAGACATTGTTCTTGCATCCATTGTGGCAAATGGAATGAGAAATGTGTCATCAAAGCTTTGTTGAACATGTATTGTTGCACATGTCTCACCAATGAATTGAAAACCACATGTTTGAGATGCATCAATGGAATGAATAACCCCGCGTGCCTTCCTTGCAGAACCATCAATGAGAAACACTGAAGCACCTTGTTTCCTCCAATCCTTGAGAAAATCAAGATCTCAATAAGAAAGATTGAAGCGATGTTTTTACGCTAGTACACAAAACTATAAATTAATTCAATCTCAACATGAGTTCAGGCTCCAACCAAAGTTTGAATCTCACCTATCAATGCTAGTTTGCTAGGAGGCTAGGCTCTATCTAAAGCTTGAGCCTTGCCTGCATATGCTAGCTTGTTAGTAGGAGGCTCCATAAGCCTCCTACTAACCATCATATGCTAGCTTGTTAGTAGGAGGCTCCATAAGCCTCCTACTAACCTTGCCTGCATATGCTAGCTTGTTAGTAGGAGGCTCCATAAGCCTCACCATCATATGTTAGTTTGCTAGGAGGCTCCAGTTAAAGTTATCATCCTCACTTACATAATATATTAGTTTGCATATGTTAGCTAGAAGGGTAGGCTCCTCCAACAACAAAAGTTTGAGCCTCACCCGTGTTGAAATATACAAGTGAACAGGGTGTGTGCGGGAACAAGCCCTTGGCTAGAGGCTGTAAAAGAGAATGTGTAAATGTGAGAGAACTTGTGAAAAGGTGAGAAGAATCTACTGGGAGAGAATAAAGGGTAGCATGAGAAGATTTTGGAAGTGTGGAGATATTCTGGGAGAGGTGAAGAGAATCAAGCAAAAGAGGTGGAGTGAATCAAGGAGAAATCAGCGGGATTAGATGCTTGGTGGATGTAAACTCTATAAATTGAGGCATTGGCTTATTATCCATGCCTACATTAAGCTATTAGTTAATTACTCACTAATCACATCTTAATTACTCACTAATCACTTCTTAATTATCATCTAATCACTTTGTTAATGATGTTGATTACTCACTAATCATATCTTAATTACTCACTAATCATATCTTCATTACTCACTAATCACATCTTAATTATCATCTAATCACTTTGTTAATGATGTTGATTCTAGCATTTGATCCACCATAGCTCATCACATTGCTGTAATTTTAACAACCTGCGGATGCTAGTTCACTTCTAGGAAGCTGAAAGTAAAGTTTGAACCTCACCCACAGATGCTAGTTTGCTTGGAGGCTCCAACCAAAGTTTGAGCCTCACCTTCATACACTAGTTTGCTATTAATAGGTCCCAATTGAAGTGATAATCCTCACCTCATGTATATGCTAGTTTCCCAAGAGGTAGGCTTCATCACCCTCTGCATCTGGCCACACCGTTTCATTGGGATATTGAGTCAAGGTATGGTATCAATTAGCCATCAATGTTTCATAGCTACAAAAGGCAAAGGTGAGTGGTTACAACAGCAGCAAAGGCAAAGAGAAAGCAATAGAGAGAAACAATATGCTAGTGAAGAGAATGTGACATGGAAATGAGCAAATGGACATTGGATTTGAGACTCTTCTCCTTCGTGAGGCTCAAACTCAAGTTTGAGCCATTGTGCATTATATAGATTTTAGTTGAATTTTTAATCGCATAGTTTATAAGTATATTTGGGTGTATGGGAAAAGAGGGAAGAAAAGAAGAAATCTCAAGCTCAAGCTCAAGCTCAAGGCTCAAACTTGAGTTTGAGCCTTGTCTATTACACAAGCAAGTAGGAATAGAGAGGGAAGCTAGGATAATCCCAGAGAACAAGTGGGGTGTGGGTGAAGAAGGGTATATAAACAAAAGTGAAACTAACTATAATCAAAAGACCTGGGACCTGGGCTTGGGATTGGGATTGGGAGAAGAAACCGAAACCGAAACCTTCTTTCTGCCTCCTCGCACTCTCGAGTCTCGCCGCCGGTTGTCCGCCCGTCCGTCGCCCTCCTGCCCGCCCCGTCCGTCTCCCTCCTTGTCGGCTACCTGTCCCGTCTCCCTCCTCGCCACCGCACTGCTGCCGCCCGCACCGAAGCCTCCTCGCGCTCCGTCTCCCTCCTCGCCGCACGGCTGCCCGCCCTGTCCGCCGCACGCCCCGTCCCGTCTCCCTCCTCGCCGCCGCATGGCTGCTGCCACCCCGTCCCTCTTCGTCGCCCGTCTCTCTCGTTGCGACGCTCCCTCCCGAAGCAGAGCTCGCCGCCCGCGCGCCCCGCCCTTCTCATTCGTTTGAAATTCAAATTTCCCCCCTTCCCCTCGTTTGAAATTCAAATTCCCCCTTCCCCCCTTTGAAATTCAAATTTCCCCCTCCCCCCCCAACTTTGAAATTCGAATTTTCCCCTTCCCCCCCAACAACTACGCACCGCCACCCGCCCGCGAACCAAACCAAACGACCTGCAAACCCTAAATGTGATTCTGCATCCAAAGCGTACAGTGCTCGTCATCGTAATCGCCATCGCGCATGCGATTCTGCACCCAAAGCAATTCTGTGTGTGGTGAGCGTACAGTGCTCGTCATCGTAATCGCCATCGCGCACGCCATTGTATGCAATAATCATCTTTGTTTCCTGTCTCTGAAGTACTCGCTTAGCCCTGCGTCCTCCTGCGTTTCAAACAGTTTCTTTTCCTCCCGCAACAATCGACACGTCTGTGTTGGTTCCAACCTCTGTTTCCTGCAAAACCATCACGCCCACATGCCATCGGAGACTTCAAGCATCCGTCATGTCTGTGCGACATCGGAGACTTTCATGCGCCCATCTGCATTTCGTGTGTTCCCTCATCTAATTGAATACTTTACGCAACAAGTAAGTCCTTCTTTAATTGATTACATGATGCACGCTAAGTGTGCCATTTGTCAATCGTTGCTCATCGTAGACTGTTTGCACTTCTTGCTGCTCTCTTTTGTATCCTCACATATGTCGAGAACCTGTAAAACTGATCTTTGTGCACATTATAATCTAAATGACAAGGGTTCCCTATATAAACATGGTATATGTGTCACATATCTGAGTGCACAACTTGGATATAGACTCCACCTTAAGTTCGAGCCTCCCCTACATAGAACTTATGTGTTAACGCTCGACCTAGATTGAGTCTTTGTTCTCCATGTTAGTGTACCCCGGCCTTAAGGCTCGAACTTGAGTTTGAGCCTTTGCTCTCCATGCTAGTGCAAAACCATCACGCCCACATGCCATCGGAGACTTCAAGCATCCGTCATGTCTGTGCGACATCGGAGACTTTCATGCGCCCATCTGCATTTCGTGTGTTCCCTCATCTAATTGAATACTTTACGCAACAAGTAAGTCCTTCTTAAATTGATTACATGATGCACGCTAAGTGTGCCATTTGTCAATCGTTGCTCATCGTAGATTGTTTGCACTTCTTGCTGCTCTCTTTTGTATCCTCACATATGTCGAGAACCTGTAAAACTGATCTTTGTGCACATTATAATCTAAATGACAAGGGTTCCCTATATAAACATGGTATATGTGTCACATATCTGAGTGCACAACTTGGATATAGACTCCACCTTAAGTTCGAGCCTCCCCTACATAGAACTTATGTGTTAACGCTCGACCTAGATTGAGTCTTTGTTCTCCATGTTAGTGTACCCCGGCCTTAAGGCTCGAACTTGAGTTTGAGCCTTTGCTCTCCATGCTAGTGCACCCCGGCCTTAAGGCTCGAACTTGAGTTTGAGCCTTTGCTCCTTTGCTCTCCATGCTAGTGCACCCCGGTCTTAAGGCTTGAACTTGAGTTTGAGCCTTTGCTCTCCATGCTAGTGCACCCTGGCCTTAACGCTCGAACTTCAGATTGAGCCTTCGTTCTCCATGCTAGTGCACCCCGACCTTAAGGCTCGAACTTGAGCTTAAGCCTTTGCTCTCCATGCTAGTGCACCCTGGTCTTAAGGCTCGAACTTGAGTTTGAGCCTTTGCTCTCCATGCTAGGGCACCCCAGCCTTAAGGCTCGAACTTCAGATTGAGCCTTTGCTCTCCATGCTAGTATACCCCGGTCTTAAGGCACAAACTTGAGTTTGAGCCTTTGCTCTCCATGCTAGTGTACCCCGGCCTTAAGGCTCGAACTTCAGATTGAGCCTTCGTTCTCCATGCTAGTGTACCCCCGGCCTTAAGGCTTGAACTTGAGTTTGAGCCTTTGCTCTAGCTTTAGTTCCGGTTTCCTCTATATGGAACTTGGCCTTAAGGCTCCAATATACTAGTGTACCCCTACCATATGAGTGCACAACTTGGATCTAGACTCCAGCTTAAGTTCAAGCCTCCCATACATGGAACTTCGCCTTAAGGCTCAAACTTGAGTTTGAGCCTTGCCTCTCTATGCTAGCGTACCCCTAGCATATGAGTGCACAACTTGGATCTAGGCTCCAGCTTAAGTCGAGTTTCTATATGGATTAAGTAAATGCAAGTGAGGCCCCCGCTATTCAAGAAAACTAAGTGAAGCATCAATAATTGTAGCATGCATTAAGTTTCTTAAGTTTGATAGGTTTTGATTTGATATGTAGCATTTAAATCCATTTTTTCTAAGGTTTTGAAACTTTTTTTGTGCTTCACAGGAATGGAAGCTAGCAGAGCGCCCGCTACCTCGCAACCACATGGTGCACCAATCTTTACTCTCTGGATGCTCTTGAAACAACAACTCAAGCTAAAAGTATCACTCCTAGAATTAAGGTGGATAAGACCTTCGAATTGAGTAACAAAGAAGGAGTAAAATGGTTTGTGGATAGCTACGATGCTAGTGCAAACTTCAAAGGAGTCCTCCATTTGTTTCAGTCTCAAGGTGATACATCATATGGAGATATGGGGATTGTGGTAGGCACTAAGGATGATGTGGATGCAAGAGCAAACCCATGCTTCACATGCAATGTATTGGACACTTTTCACCCAGCAGACATGACTGGCAGTAAACTAGGAAAGGACAATTCTATTGTAAAGCTAGGATTGAAGATCATTGACTTTTCCAATCAAGAAGACTCAGGGGTGGATAATGTGGAGGACTTGGTGAAAGCGGTGAGGCATGCAAAGAAGGCTTTGGATTCATGAAAAAAGTCCATACCTGAAAAGGAGACAACAACCACTCAAGTTAGGAAAATTGTGGAGAAAAAAGGCAGGGCCATAGTGAAGAGTGCACTTGAAGCATCTAGAAATGCTGGTGCAACTTCTTCAAAACATAAAAAGGAGGGTGACAAAACAAAAGTCCTTGATGTAAGCACAATAGCAGCTGAAGACATGGCAGGCTCTCAGGTGCAAGAAGAGGAGCAAGCACTTGCAAAGAAGAGAAAGGCAAAGCACTCTATAAAGGTTCAAGAAATCTCTTCAAAGAGACAAAGGACAAAACCAGCAAGTGGTTCAAAGGAGATAGATGCGTCCGATGACGAGCTAATGGAGGTTGAGACTCCAAACAAGGGCAGCAAAGCAATGATCTCATTAGAAATAAAGAAGGGATATTATCCCTTTGGTCTAAATGAGGTCTTCAGCATTGATGTGATGAAATGTTATCCTGCTCCTTCAAACTATGTGTATAGAAGGCTAAATAAGGATTGGGTTCGTATTTTGACCCAAGACTTTATTATTGAGGACCCAAAGCAAGAGGAGATACTTGCAATTTTGATGCCCTGTAATCATGCTACGAAACAACCCCTTTATAAACTTGCAAAAGAAGATATTCATAAAGTTGAATATTGGATTATCTCTAGTCAACACTCCATTAGTGCTGCAAAAAGCTTGCAGGCTCTAAGTATGGCTAAAGTGACCCCTCAACTGCGTCAGCAATTTAGGTTCAGGAGATCAAAGATAATTGTAAATTGCCCGCCCATCGTGACATTTCCAAGGATGCAAATTTATCTGTTGCAAAGTCAATGCAAAAGGAGCCATTCCTCGATCAACTTCTACAAGCTCGAGCATAATGGCATGCAAACGGTCGTCCTAGTAAACCTTTGCCTGGTGTCAATCAACCCAAGATGGACGAGTCTTGGAAGGTACTCTTTTGATTCTTTGCTATATCTTGGTAAATCATAGACATACATTACTTCTTCTTTACTTTTCATTTACGGATCTATAGTTTCAAGTGTAGCAGTAACATAAGAAAGATGCATGTGAGGCTTCTTCTCAAACTGCATAAACTTAATAGTTTGGTTTGAAATTGAACTTCAAGCCTCACCTCTCTGTGATGGTGTAGCACTTGCATATCTAATTGTGGCTCAAACTTAAGTTGGAGCCTCACTTGCAAGTGCTAGATTTGCATACGGAGGTGACGCTCAAACCTAAGATCGAGCATCACCATTATATACTAGTTTAGCACTGGCAAGTGAGGCTCAAACTCAAGTTTGAGCATAAGCTCCAAATGATTGAAACCCCATAGATGCATGATTCCTCTTAATATTTTGTGATATCTACAGTAAGGGGGCTAACTTCTTACTTTGCAACTTTGCAAGCCTTTGTGGAGAGACCATGGAGCACACACTACATAAGAATTTTGTCAAAAATGATTTACACTTGCTTCTATGTGATGATGATGTATGGTAGAATTGGGTTAAGATAATGAGGCTATATGCAAAAGGCTTGCTACCAAATACAAAGGGCGAAACTCAAACTAAAGGTCGATCAAAATCCCAAACTTCCAACTTTGAAGAGTTCAGTAGGCACCAGGAACAGTCACGCTAGGCCCAACGTTGTTTAGGTGCATTTTAGGCCTTCAAAAGAGTGAAGTTTTGGACATTCAAACAACACTTCTTGATGACAAGAGAATATTGCTTAAGAAGGGAAAGCGAACCCATCAAAGAATGGATATGGAGGAGATGGCTTGGAAGCTAAAAACAGATCGAGTGCTCAAAGATGCAATAACCACCTTCTATTTTGATCTGACAAGGGAAAAGATGACTTGGGAACAAGTGTGTGAGACATATAATCTAGGGGAGTATGAGTATAATCAATTGAGGGGCTACAGCCAGTCCTTTGTTAGGGACGCTCTCAATCGTTCAAAAAAAAATCCTTCACTTCCAAAAAGTGTAGTAACTTTACTGAATCACCTATATAGAGCAGCTATGGGTATTGTATCTCAACAAGAGTCTATTCCTTGGATAAATTAGGGGGGTGGGTTTTGATGTGACAAAGATTATAGCCTTCTATAGTGAAGAGCATGTACCATTTCAACTGGCAATCATGGACCTACATGGTACAAAGGAGCAGCTCTCGTCAGAATTTTTCTCCAAGTTGGCACTTGCTTTGAACACACTAAACTCACAATATGAATATATTCTTGTGTGTTTTGTTGATTTCATCACCATTGGAATGCTTATCGAAGGGATTTCTAGCCAATCAACAAAGGTACACTATGTATTTGGCGTGATCCACACACAAAAAGATGATGCCTGGACATCTGGAACAGTTGAGATTGCAACTGTTATTCTTTTCATCAGCAAGGTTGACAAGTTTGAGGCCATTGATAAGGTTCTCACAAAAAATGTATTCATCTCAGGCTCTAGTGGCCAAAATAGAGAATTCATCTCGACATTTAAGGCTTTATTGACGGTCTCATCACAATGTTTTGTCCTGAACACAGCTATACTGTAGAGATATATTGTGGTGGAGTTGTGCTAGAGGAGAGCTTGCTAAAGAAGAGACGATGTATTGCTTTATGCAAAGATGATCTAGGGTTGGCATGCAGTATCTAGCATTTGTCATATGGTGTCATAAGTCTCGGTGAAGTAGAGGTAGTTCAACAAATTTGGGCCCTAGGGTTCCAATGTGGGGCTGCCGAGCCCAATCTACTCTAGGAGGGCCACAATGGCTAGGTTCGCGATGGCTTTGTAGCACGGTCCTGTATAGTAGATAAGCTTGCGCTCCACCTTATGATTTTTTTTCATAAGGCTGTGGATGGTGTGTCCCACTGACCTAGCGCATCAAGGTCTCACTAAGGTGTGACAGTTGGGTGGGGTGCTTCCCATATTCTTCAAAGTGCCCCTCCGCTGTGGTGGGCGCTTCTTCTTCTTGGGGGTATGGGTGAGGATCTCGTACGATGAGTCCAAATGCGTGGCCATGCTGCGGAGAAACAGATGTGGGTGGAGAAGGGTGAGAGCTGAAGAAAATTTTGGCAAGAGTTTGGCTAGGGAGAGAGGACAAAGTGAGGGAAATGAAGTGGTGGGCCCTATATTTATATATTTCCAAGAAGGATATGGTCATGGCACAAAAAGGACAGCCGTGGCAAACCGAAAGGCACAGGCGTGTCTTCACCAGGGAACGACCATGGCTTTAGGTTGATTTTTTTTGGGGCACCCTATAAACAGGTTTTGTACATGAAGGCTATGTAGCCAGCACCCCATTGCTGGTTTTGCACTAACTCCTTGCCCAATTTACTAGAGTGAAAAGGCAGCTCCATTGCTGGTTTTGTACTACTGACTCCTTGCCCAATTTGCTAGAGTGAAAAGGCGGCTCCAATTTGGTTTTGGCAAGGTTGGTAGCTCCATTGGAAGTGTGGAGGCTTTCATGGAGGGAGCAATGGGGGTTGGAGATGCAAGTGGTTGAGTGGGAGTATGCCGAGGGCGTTGGATGATAAGTGGTGGGTGGATGATTTGGTTTTGGCAAGGTTGGTAGCTCCATTGGAAGTGTGGAGGCTTTCATGGAGGGAGCAATGGGGGTTGGAGATGCAAGTGGTTGAGTGGGAGTATGCCGAGGGCGTTGGATGATAAGTGGTGGGGGGGTAGTTGCTGTCGAGGGGATATCATTGTCAGGGATAGTGTACTACGATCGAATGGTCAAGGGGCTTTCTTGAAGCTTTTCTTTCCCTTTGTCTCGTGCAGTAGTAGTGGTGGGAGTGGTGGAAGAAAGATGGGTAACTGTGAGATCCCTGCCTCCTCTGTGCATCGAACTCTGGAGTGCTGGCAGCGGAAGTAGCAACCTTCCGCGCAGGGTAGAGTTTCCCACTCGAGGCCTCGCCCACGAATGTCTGGACAAGAGACTAATCTAGCGGCTCTTCCAAAACCAAACCCGGAAAAAACTTCCCTCGCCCAGAAAGCATAGGCGATTCCTCAAGGAAAATCCTTCTAACGTAGTCAACAGCCTATCCTTTGTATTCCGACCGACCCCGCGGGTCACATGGCCGAATCAAAGGAGGAACTTGCACTTGGTTCATAGAGACTGTTAGATACCCGTAACGCCGCTACGGGCGTTACCATACACAGGAGGGGACGACCTCTGGCTCACCACCCAGCCATAGAGGAAGAATGAGGATTGCCCCTCATCCCCCAAGCTATATAGTGTGTGGCCTGCCATCCACACTAGCCTGGCCGCCCATGACTCTGCATGGGCGTCCTCTCCCACTAAACCCCGGACATGGCCATCCGGTCTACCGCCGTCGGTCACAGGCATTACAGCCTACGTGACATTACCCCCCCTTAAGAAGAGTTTTCGTCCTCGAAAACAAACTGGGGAAACCTTTTGGAAATTGCACTACGGCGTTCCCAGGTAGCTACCTCCTCATCCCTATCTGTCCCTCCTGGTACACTTTATGTCGGGTTTGTCTGTCACGATACTGTAGAATCTTTTCAGGTTCATGTGGTATCTTTGGTGGCTCTATCAAGTCCACCAAAATATCTGGAGAAACTGCGTTCTCTAACCCATTAACTGATTTCTTCAGTTTACTGACATGGAAGACAGAATGGACTTGAGAACTCTCCGGTAACTCAAGTTTATATGCTACGTCCCCAATCTTCTTAAGGATTTTAAAAGGACCACAATATCTCGGAGAAAGTTTATCACACTTTCCCGTTTTCATGGTTTCTGACTGCGCAGGAACCTTGACGAATACAAAGTCACCTTCTGCAAAGGTCACCTTTCTACGTCCTTTATCCGCATAAGTTTTAGCGCGATAAGTTTTAGCGCGATCCTGAGCACTATGAATGCTCTCACGTGCGGCTCTAAGCATATCATTCATATCTTCAAGGAAATCCTTGACAGATTGAATCTTCTCCTTTTCTAGGCCTACAGCCATCGGAGATCTCGGCTGAAATCCATACATTAACATGAATGGTGTAAATCCAGTCGCCGCTGAGTGTTTGGAGCTGTTATAGGCAAACTCCAATAAGGGCAAGTACTCTTCCCAATTAGATTGCTTCTTACTAACATAAGAACGCAACATATCCTCTAGAATTTGGTTAACTCTTTCAGTTTGACCATCAGACTCCGGATGATCTGCCGTACTCATACTCAGAGTAGTATCCAACTTTTTGAAGACTTCCCTCCAAAAATGACTGTTGAACTTTCTATCTCTATCCGACACTATATCTGCGGGCAAGGCATATAGCTTGTAGAGATGTTCAATAAAGAGTTTTGCCAACTCTGGCGTTTTAACCGTTTTCTTGGTGGCAATAAATTTTTCCATCTTGGTTAACCTATCCACCACCACCTAGACCGAGTCATTCCCTCGACTTGTCGTGGGTAAACCGGTGATGAAATCCATGGAAATGCTTTTCCATTTTTCTTGAGGAATGCTTAAAGGATGGAGCAAGTCCCCAACCTTTAGCCTTTCATGCTTATTGACCTGACACTTATTGCATTGCAACACATAAGTCTGGACGTCCTTGAACAAACTAGGCCAATAAAATTGTCGTTTGACTAGTGCATAGGTCTTTTGTATCCCGGGATACCAGCACTTGGACTATCGTGACTTTCTCTAAGAATGCATGCTCGAAAGTCACCAATAGTTGGTACACACACCCTACCCTTGTAGAGTAAGTACCCATCGTCAATGGAGTAGTTAGCATACTTCTCCCCCCGACGAAGTTTAGCATCATCCTTTGAAACCGTGTCAGAAAACAAAGGTGATGAAGGGCCTACGTCTGAGCTCTCCGGCTCAAAACTATACCCCGAAGACTTGGCTAGGCTCTCCGGACTAACTCTCGCTTCGCTACCCGCCGCACCTATATGGCCAGTCTCTCCGGACTAGCATTACGTGCCGGCAAGGAAGGTGGGCGCGGCTGTGACAAAGTGCGTATGCGTACAGCGCGCCAGACCTCTGTAAAGACAGGATCATGCTCACACAAGCCACAGAGTGATTCCAAGAACTCATTCTTGAAAACCGTAAAGCTTAACTCATTAATTTGTGGCATACAGCTAAGCACATCCTCCACAACATTATATTTACCCCTTTGGTAGCGAATCTGAAGGTCAAACTCCTGTAGAAGCTCCGCCCACAGAGCTTTCTGACCTTTCAACTTGTTTTGACTCAAAAGCCATGTCAGGCTTTCGTGATCCGTACGTACTTCAAAAGTGGCACCATATAAATAGTGTCTCCACTTTTTAAGTGCATGTACGATGGCCAGTAACTCCCGCTCGTAAGCCGAGTAGTTACGCTGAGCCCTATCTAATTTCTTGCTCTCAAATGCAACAGGGCGTCCCCTTTGCAAAAGCACGGCTCCAATGGCCTCACCACTAACGTCTGTCTCCAAGACAAACGGCTTAGTAGGGTCAACTATAGTCAAAACAGGTGCAGCTGTTATGGCTACCTTAAGTTTTTCGAAGCTCTTTTGTTGGTCTCCTTCCCAACATATATTCTTTGTTTTTGTGCAAAATTGATCCGTCTCAACGGGACTGCGATCTTCGCGTAGTCCTTTACATACTGTCGGTAAAACCCCGACATGCCAAGAAAAATCTGCAGTTCTTCGCGAGATTTTTCGGGGCTAGCCAATTGAGAATAGCTTCCACTTTCTCAGGTTCCATCCACGTACCATGGACGGATATAATGTGGCCCAAATAGTGAATTTCTCTTTCAAAAAATTCACATTTGCTCTCCTTCGTAAATAGCTTGTGTTGTCGCAATAACTGGAACACTAATCGCAAATGTGCCAAGTGTTCTTTACGTGTGTTGCTGTACACAAGAATATCATCTAGGAAAACTACTACGAATTTTCCTAAGTATGGATGTAAAACACTATCCACATCAGCGTCGTCGCTGGAGCATTTGTTCGCCCAAACGGCATAACCAAAAACTCAAAGTGACTGAATCGTGTCCTGAATGCTGTCTTCGCAACATCCTCGACCTTAATTCAAACCTGATGATACCCAGATCTCAGGTCTATCTTAGAGAAATATTTTGACCCATAGAGTTGATCAAACAACTCGTTCATATGTGGCATAGGGTGCTTATTCTTAATCGTGACTTGATTAAGAGCCCGATAATCTATGCACATGCACATAGAACCGTCTTTCTTCTTTACCAGAAGAATCGGTGATGCCCAAGGACTCGAACTAGGGCGAATAAACCCTTTCTCTAAGTATTCGGTCAACTGCTTTTCCACCTCCTGTGCCTCGGAGTGGCTCAACCTATAAGCAGGCTTGCTTATTGGTTTGGACCGAGGCATAACTTCGATGCCATGGTCTACTTCCCTTGACGGTGGTAAACCATCTGGAAGCTCTGTAGGAAAGACATCTTGAAATTCCTGCAATAAACTTTTCAAAGCATCTACGTACTTTGTTTTTAGAGTCTCTTTTGCCTTGGACTTTGTTGTTTCATCATCACATGCATGCCAAACAGAGTTTTCAGAAAATAGTGGGTCTCTTCCAAGGCTTTGTTTTCCATGTTTGTCTATGCAAACATTACTTTCAGTTTCAGCTATACCGAAACAGAATTTACAAGAGGGTAACAAGCGTATACTTGTGCTACCTGGCTACTACGGACCGCGTGGCATAACTCGAGCGATGATATAAGTGGTGAAAAGGGGACACTACGATCTCCCTGTAGGGTGATGATATTACCCCCAGACTCAAACTGTAATGTGGTATGTAAATAACTCCGAACTAGGCTAGGACCGAGGCTATACGCCACTCCCTGCCTGAGTAAACATCTGCTCTAGCCAAATGCATGACCTGGAAGTCAAGCACGGCCTCATAGTCCTGCATGATCAAAGGGACTCCCAAGACCACGGTATTCCATACCTTTTTATCATAACCATTGGCCAAACCAACGGTATACTCATGATAACTTGCGGTCTCTTTTAATTTCAACTTCTTGACCAATGAATAGTTCAAAAAGTTATGGCTAGCCCCATCTATAAAGACAGTGACTCTACGGCCACCTATGGTGCCATACATGCGCACCATGTCATGCGGACCAACACTAAGCTGCCACATAGCTGGTGTCACTGAACAAGCGTGACGCTCGTCTCACAATGACTCACTGTAACCTCTCTGAACTCTCCGGCACTGAGAGGTAGCGTATGCACCGTGTGCAATTGCCTAGAGGATTTACCATCGCTCTTAGGCGCCTTGCCACTAGTGCTTGCTTTTAACTTTGGGCAACAATCAGCCTTGTTGTGCCCCACTTCATTGCAGTTGAAGCAACGATTTTCCTTTTGTGCTTGCAAGTACTGCTTCTTTTTGTGGGTTTCAGAACTTCGTTTTTTTTAAGGGTCTTGGTTTTTTAGACCAACGACCTCCTGACTCCCCTCCGTCCTCTCCCCTGATTTTTCACTCTACGAAAACCCTTTCTTTTAAACTCGACCCCTTTTTTTTTCTTTATCCACTGATCTCCCTGCCCCATCTCGCGCACCACGGCGCTTGATGTCATCATAGATTTGCGCATACTTGATGGCCTGAGAGAGGTCCTTAGGCTGCAAGGGCTCTACATACTCAAGATAATCATTTGTTAGGCCTCGTTTGAAGCCCCTCAATGTTTGGAATGCATTGATTCCCTTCAACTTGAGTATGAGCTCTCTGTAGTCAGAGATGTACTGGTGGGTGAGGGTCTTGTGTTCTATCGAACACTTGTCCCATGCATCCCAACTTCTCTCTTCTTCATTGCCTAGCAAAAACTCCTTTCGAAACATTGTTTCGAAAGCTGCCCAAGTGGTAGGGCGAGTGGTAAGACTCATCCACCACTTGTATGCCTTGCCAGACAATAAGAAACTAGCCTCTACGGGCTGCACATGACTTAGCTGCTTACGCAGCTCATGAATGTTTGACCATTTTGCTAAGAACACATTAACAGAATCCTTGTTACGCTCTCGTTCCTCGCCGCCAAAACTAGGCAACTTAAAATCTTTAAGTAACGCCGAGGCTGCCTCTACGGGCGACCTCGCAGGCACTGCGGCCTGTCCTCCCGGGACCACGAGTAAGGCTGTGCTCACGCGTGTCGCAGGTGGGCATCTATCACGAGGAAGAGGAGAAGATGTCGAAATAGCGGACAACACGTCTAGGCGTGTGGAGATGCCCTGCAGCATCGTGACGTCGTCATTCTGGACCCTCTGTAAGGTCGTCAATTGCGTGTTAACATATCTAAACATCCCACTAGAGTGCTCCGTCTCCATGAGGATGTCGGCAAGGTCAGTAAAGTACTAGTCAAAATCGTGGTCTGCCAAGAGGTCATCGTCCCCCTCGACGACGTCAGTGTCCATATAATCCAGCTCATCGGCCAGAGCGAGTCAGCCAGGTCGGCGGCCTCTAACGGGCATGCCAAGGTCAAGGGCAGGGTCACGAGATGTGGAAGGCGCCTGCGGGTCACGAGACGTGCCCGGAGAGCGCCCCTCTGAATGGGAGACGGCCTAGCATCTACGGCCAGCCAACTCGGTCAGGGTAAGGCCCGCAACCGAGGAGAGAAGTCCTGAAAAACCTACCGGACTAGTGGGTGGGGACACACTGGGACAGGCAGACATTTTTATTTACTTGCAATGTAAACAATGCAATAAACCAGAAATACACAACAGTAACAGTAAAAGAAAGAGTAATTTCCAGGCACTACGACCGTATGTTTTCTCCTCTAGGTGCAGACGTGCAGTGCACACGTGCTGGATGAAATTTCCTCTAGGCGCTATGGCCATAGAAGTGTTCACTAGGCACAACGGCCATAAAACGGCTCTCTCTCAAAGGACTCGGCACTACCGCCGTCAGATTTGTCTCTCTCTTAGCACGCGGTGCTACGGTCGTGCGGTTGGTCTCTTTCGTGGAAAACGGGCACTACGGCCACACGGCGCGATGGTCGTGTTGGATTTGTTTCGTGGGGTGTACCTTTTTTGTGTTTTTTTTTTATAACGGGCCGGGCCGACCCTCGCCGCTCGGCCGTGGCCGCCCGCCCGTGGGGAGTGTCCACAACGGGGCCGAGTCTGGCCACCGCCGCCGCCGCCTAGCCCTTGGCTGGCCGCCGCGCAGCCCCAGTGTCTCACAGTCGACGAGCGTCACGCTTGGTTCTTGCTGGTTTTCTCTTCAACGCAAGTCGCCCCCCTCAAGACACACAGTGTTTGCTGGCCGCCTTAGACTCTTCGCCTTTCCAAGGCAAGCCCCCCCTTAACGCAGCTCGTGGGGCTGGTCTTCGCCCCCCCACACTGAGTCAGTTTTAGCAACGGGCCTGGGCTGGCATTCGCCCCCCCCCACACACAAGCTTCAACGAATCTCTTCGCTTCAGACAACTTCAACGAATCGAAAAAAAAACAAAACGAAAATTGCTTACCTGCGTTTTTCTTGCTGTGTGTGACGGGGAGAGAGAGAGAGAGAGAGAGTTCTTCCCTTCCAAATGTCTTGGCCGCCTCCCTCCACACACTCCATTGTGGAGATAAGGATGAGGAGATGAATGGTTGAAAACCATTGAGTGGGCTTCGGTCCCCCGGTCACGCGCGGACCCTAACGACCCAATCGAACCGATGCTCTGATACCAGTGTTAGATACCCGTAACGCCGCTACGGGCATTACCACAGGAGGGGACGGCCTCTGGCTCACCACCCAGCCATAGAGGAAGAATAAGGATTGCCCCTCATCCCCCAGGCTATATAGTGTGTGGCCTGCCGTCCACACTAGCCTGGCCGCCCATGACTCCGCATGGGCGTCCTCTCCCACTGAACCCCGGACATGGCCATCCGGTCTGTCGTCGATCACAGGCATTACAGCCTACATGACAGAGACCAACACTTTTTTCCCCATCAAAAGAGGCACAGCCGTTGATTCTTCTTCCATAGGACAAGGATTATCCTAGGACTTACTTCAACTATCGTAACTTGAAGAGAGTTGAATTTTATTATAGGAATCCATCAGTCCAGCCAATCCCATGGGTTAGCCAACCGCCCAACCACTGTATTGATAGGATCCATTATATAAATTTGGTTATGTTTTGTCTTGGGTACCAGGAAAAAGAGTTCCCATGCCCCCTAGCCAGCTCTCATGCAAAAATTAAATAGACAGACCACTTACACACCCAATATGAAATTTCCTTTTCTCTGATTCAACTATTTTCAAAACAGATTTGCAATAAACCATAATGTTTCCATCCTAATCCTCAGTATTCAATTTCCAGATCCAATTTCCAACTTTTCCACTTTCTAACCATAAAATCCAATTTCAGTCATTCCTTCCTCAGCGTACCTATGGCATCATCGGCAACCAAAACGCTCACCACCTACTCATTGAGGGGCCTTTTCAATAGTTCCTAGTCCATATAGTACCTAGGAGTTTAATCACATAAAAACTCAGTTGGAGATCAGCAAGATCAACTAACAAAATCCATGTAAAAGAGCCATGAACTCATCCGCCAATCAACCAGATCCATGTCCGTGTTCAGAAAACAATTCCAACTCATTTTTCTTCTTCGTCACACGCATGGGTATCCTGTGGGGGTGGGTGACCCAAAGCCCGAGCATCGTATGGTCAGTACCCTCTAGTTTCCGTAGCAGGTCACATAGTGCTTCACTCATAGGCGGTGGTCCCTCATCCACGGTACCGGAAGCTCAACATTTTTTTATCAAACCAAGGCTGGTCAAGACCTCGGCCGACCTTGCCACACAAGACGTCCCTCTTTGACTCTCTGTTAGCTGTTGCAACTATTTCACTTAGGTCACCATGACCTCATTCCACAAGATAGTCAGAATGCTTCCCTAGCATTATTGACATAAAACAATCTTTAAAAACAGGTTTCACATACAATTATAGTTCCAACAAAATTCCCATCATTACACATTCTTTCACATCATTCCTCATCATTTCTCATCGTGCCATATCATTTCTCATTATCTCACACATCACTCCCACATCAACTCACATCCAATCACATCATCTCACATGAATTCACGTCCATTCACATCATTCCCACATCAACTCACATCCAATCATATCATCTCACATCAATTCACATACAATCACATCATTCCCACATCAACTCACATCCAATCACATCATCTCACATCAATTCACATCATCCCACATCAATCCATATCTAATCACATCAATCCACATCTATTCACATCTTCCCACATCAACTCACATCCAATCACATCATCTCACATCAATTCACATCCAATCACATCATCACACATCAATCCACATCTAATCACATCATTCCCATATCTATTCACCTCTTCCCACATCAATCCACATCTATTCACATCACTCCCACACCAATCCACATCTAATCACATCACTCCCACATCAATCCACATCTATTCACATCTTCCCACATCAATCCACATCTAATCACATCAATCCCACATCAATCCACATCTATTCACATCTTCCCACATCAATCCATATCTAATCACATCATTCCCACATCAATCCTCATCTATTCACATCAATCCACATCTAATCACATCATTTCCACATTAATCCACATCTATTCACATCTTCCCACATCAATCCACATCATTTCACATCCATTCACATCATTTCACACCCATTCACATCATTTCACATCCAGTCACATCCATTCACATCCATTCACATCCATTTTTATCTAAGTGGATTGTATTTATAATCATTTCCATAATTCATCTGTGCATAACCTTCTTTATTTTTCAGGCAAATGAATAATGCTCAAAACTCCACTTTTAGCATAAAATTAATTATGCATAAAATTCATTTTTTTAATAATAAATTTTTGCCATAGTTTTCTCGCATTTTCTACGAAATGAGAGTGCCCAAAAGTTCACTTTTAATATAAAAATTTATTTATGCAAACCCTTCATTTTCTAATGGATAAAATTTTGCTATAGTTTCCCCGCATTTACTATGAAATGAGAATGGTTAAAATTACACTTTTAACATAAAAATTAGTTTATGCATAAGCCTAAGCTTAAACATAAACATAAGCACCTTATTTATTTAAGAAAAGTACCCATTATGACTTTCATATTATAAGAATGTTAGTCCAAGCTCTCTTTCACTTTAGAATGAATAAATATGAATTTTCCTAACATAAAACAAGCATAAATGAACTAATCCTCATTTTAATTAGCTTAACAAAAATCATAAAAAAGCCTAATCTTTATCTCTAGCTTGTTAGGCCTAGAGATTTGGTTAAGAAAATAAGATTAGGACTAAGATCTATCCTTCCAAGAAGGATTAATCCAATAAAGGTGAGTATTCTTACCAAAAGAGAGATTTACAAATCAAAACATTACTTTTAAGCCTAAAAGATTAGCATTAATCTATTTTTAACAACATAATCAATAAAAACATGGTTTTAAAAAAAACACATAGATTAAAATGCTTCCCAAGCATTAGAGGGGTTGGGAAGAAGATTACCATTTAGAAAAAACACCATTGTTTAGGCCTACCCTTGGTTTTTGTCTTGATTCTTTAGGGAAATGTGAAGCCCTCAAAGAAGAAGCTTGGCCATCAAGCAAAAGAGGATAATCTCCAAGAGAAGAAGAGGATTAATGAAGCTCCAAAGCTTCACAATAATAGAAATATAATAAACTAAAAATTACACTAGCATATAGTTATTCCAATATGAAAATACAAAGGAATGGGGTCCTATTTATAGGTGAGGGAGGCCGCCAACCAAGTCCAACTAGAATCTAGAGGCTTCCAGCTCTAGTTTGATCCATTTTGGACAAGTTTAGACTAGTTTGGCTCACTTTTTTGATTTGGTTTGAAGGAGGAGAGATGAAATATCTCACCTTTTTGAATTAAAAAATACCCTCTTGATGTGATTTCTAGGCGCCTCCTTCATGAGCCCTTCTCCAGATTCGGAGGTGTCAAAAATTCTATTTTTTTACTAAAAAATCTCATTTTTTAAACTAATAACCCTGTACTAGTCAACTTTTCATCTTATGTGAGAATTTACTCATTTTTGGGAGATTTTCTTATATTCTCTGCCTTTTTCTTATCCCAACACTTGGATTAACCTTATTGGCCCTTCTTGACACTCTTTGGACCTTAATAAGATTTTTTTTTGAAATTTTATACTCCTAGGCCAAGATGTCCAATTCACATATTCAATTAATTTTTAATGCACATTGGGAAAACTCTTTTTAAGATTCTATTTCAGGGGATCTCTTCTTATTGACTGGGAGAAAATTCTTATCCAAAAATATTTCAAAACTGTATTACCTCTCTAGAATATTTTCTCTCTCTAGACCAAAACAGGAAAAAATAATATTTTCTTGCATTCAGAATTAGGGGATGATTACAGAGACTGAAGGGGAGGTTCTTACACCTTTACATCTGAAAAGCTGGAGGGAGGAATCT
Organism: Cibotium barometz; assembly: GCF_041138505.1. NCBI lineage: Eukaryota > Viridiplantae > Streptophyta > Polypodiopsida > Cyatheales > Cibotiaceae > Cibotium > Cibotium barometz. The sequence goes on from NC_141083.1 coordinate 15,566,321, forward strand.
TACAGTAACTTTGGATGACCAGGGTACGAACATTATACCTTGATTGTTAGGGTACCAAATTTGTTGATTGCCTTGATTGAAGTTCTGAGCTTGGAGTAGAGGCTTTGGGATATACCTATAAGGAGTCGCTGGGCAAGGCCAAGGCTGTGGTCGATGATGGGTTGACTTTGGGGAGACTTTTTCTGACATTGGTGGCTGTCGAGAGGTACGAGGGGCTGGTTGTGCCAGTGTGTGAGGTTGGGAAGTGGATTGGCAAGGGATCCACAAAGTTGTAGCACCTTCATAATATTCTTAGGCTATGAGGAGCTTCTTGGGTACCTAGGGGCGAGAGATCTGGCCTTGTGTGCCTCGGGGTTGAAGGTGTTCTTGGTGTGAGTGAGGCTTGTTAGTGGGGTCAGTTCTATGTTTTTTGAGGCAGGTTCGGGGAGCTTCCAAGTTGGGGGTTGATGAGGGTGTACAAAGCAATTGATTATTCACAGGGGGGAGAGGCCTCTTTTTCAGTGGCATGGATTTGTATTAGTCGGAGAGCAAAGTTATAGTGGAGAGGGGAGGATGGGGGTTATCCACTTGTGAGGAGGTATAGGAGGGCACGGGTTCTTCTTTTGCCATTAGGACTATAACCTGGCTGGAGGCCAGTTGTAGCAGTCCTTGCATCCCAATCTATGTTGGAGTGGTTATGTCCTATCCATCATCGTCTGAGCAAAATTTCTTCACGCATGGTTTCTACAAGCATCACATAAAACTTCCCTTCCTTATTATTGCCAATGTGGAATAAGGTTGTGAGGGTGCCTAAACATTGAACCGACTATGAGGCCATTGTCGTGATTGTGGTGGTTGGGGTGTCTTTTAATGAGGGCCTCCCAAGGGAGAGCCATGTGTCATAGGACATCAAGTTATGATTAGCCTCTGTATCGACAAGAGCCAATTTTTGGGTGAAGCTTGTCGAGGTGGTCATTCCTAGTCCCAATCGAGCAAGTTTCACTTCCCAATCTTCTTCTTCAAGGTCTTGAAAGAAATAGCCCAACGAGAGGCCAAAGAGCCCAAGAAAAATTTGGGGGAAAATCATAGTGGGGTCAACATGGCCCAAGTAGTTCTCTTCATGCTATTTTTTACGTTGTTTTTTGTCATGAATGGCCCTTAGAGTGGTTTCGGTGAGTAGGCCGTAGTAGCATTTCAATTTGCTAGCATTAAAGTATCCTACCATCTTAACGTCATCAAATGTTTCTATGCGCATTGCGCCTTGTGGAGTTATCTCAGTGACTAGAAAAGGTCCTCAGCCTTTGAATTTAAGTTTCTTTTTGTGGTTTTTTGTGCTGTAAAGGAGGGCCATGTTGCCCTCGTTCATTTATTTGTCCTTAAGTTGGTCATCAACCACTGCTTACACCTCAATTTTTCTACAATCATACTATATACAGTGAGGAGGCATGTTTCAGCAAGTTTTTCTAGCTCGAACATGCGACAACTGAGGACATTGCTTGTGAGGTTTTCCTTTATTGCAATTCACAAAATGGGACCAAGAACTCCATAGGCATGACCATTCAGTACCATAGGTTAAATTAAAGGGTGTTGCATTGGTGGTAGTCCTGTAGGATGTTCGATATGCCTAGACTGTAGGAGAAAATTTTTGTTTCCAGTCATAGCGGCTAGCCTCAACTGTTTTGGTTAAAATGGCACAAAGGTCTTTATTTGTGCTATTTGCTTGGCCATTGGCTTGGGGGTAGTAAGGGAAGATTTCCTGTGTGATGAGTGACTAGGAATTCTTGTAAGAGGAATTGTATCACCTCATTAATAAAGTGTGTATTGTTGTCACAATCTCAAGAAGGCATCCAAAGTGAGTGATCACTGATTTGTATAGGAATTTGGTAGTTGATCTCGTGTTGGCCTTGCGGGCAGCCTTGACTATGATGTATCAAGCTTGAGTGTATCAAGCCGCTGGACTAATGGGTCCAATGAAATTGATGCCATTGTCCTTTAAGCGTGGGATTGCCACACGTTGGCATTTGTCACAACATTTGACATATTCTGATGCATCAACCATCAAGGTGGGCCACCATAGCCCTGATGTGAGGACTTTGCAAGTAGTGATATCTGCTATACAAAGTGCCCCCCCCAACACATGCAGAGTGAGCCTGTTCTAAAAAGGAAGACATACTCATCTTCGCGGTGGACACAATGTCTTACAATTATGTCCTTCCCGTTATTGTAGAGTTGGTCTGCAATCAATTGGTAGGGGTCATCTTTTTGATGAGATGCCTTGCTTGCTCGGTCTTTATTGAGGAGTGGGTCAACGGGTAGGCCATTGGGCCAGGAAGTGTGCAACCTCCTCTCCCCATTCAAGAATTAAGCACAGTTGGAACAAGGCAGCATCTAATAAATCATCATCGACTTGTTGAGATATCGAGCTCGTCTAGTGAGGCGGTGGCCACTGATGACCCGCCTGGGGGATAGGCCCCACACTTACACCACTGGCATGGTTGGTGAGATCTTGGGTGATATGCGGCCAGTGGGATGACAGGCTATGTGACAGCCATTCTAGAGACTGGCATAGTTATAGTGCCAGCTCATTTAGTCAGGTTCACACTATAGATAACCCGTGTATGTATTGGTTGAGTACCTTTCATATTATGCGTACTCTTATTCTTGTATATGGTGTGTTGAGTGTTGAGTAGAGAAGAAGAAGATTTTCAGCCTCTCACCTTGTGTGTTCTCTATTAGGGTTTTGTGAGTGTGTGTGTGTGCTTGCAAGAGCTCAAGCTCTCTTCCCCCCTACATCTTTTCATGGTATCAGAGCCTGGTTCATGCTAAGGGCTGAGCTGCAAGCAAGAGAACCACAGGAAGCGGTACGAGGGTAAGAGCCTCAACTACTCTTCCCTATTGTGTTGGTGACTACACCCTTATCGGGAGCTCTACGGGAGGCACCGGCAAACGGTCTCTGATTGAGGAGCTTTCTTCGCGGGAGTAAAGCTATAGGGCAACTATACAATCCTATCAGACTATAATTTTCGGGCCAAAAACGCGTTTCAGGCGCGTCTGGACCTCCGTTTTTCAGAAAGCAGGCGATTTCAAGCACTGCGGGTAAGTCATCGATTCTCTGCAGAACTCTGTTTTAAGAACTGCAGGAAGACAGATTGACTGTGCAGACACTATGGGTGCTGCAAAGAGGTCTACAGTTGCCATTGGGTGTATGTATACACATTGAAGTCACTGGTTGTGACATTTGAGAGTACTACAGTACTGCTGTGCAGAAAATACAGCATTTGTGCAGGAAAAACCAGAGTGCAGTTTCTGGTAAAATTGTGTGTTTGGCAAGATGTCTAATGATGGCTAAACACAGATTGTGGCTGAGAAGCTTGATAAGAATAACTTCCATGCTTGGAGGTTCAGGTTGACGAATTTCCTGATGGGAAAAGGCTATTGGGACTACATAGAAGGTGAGCATGAAGAGGCACCGGAGATACCGGATATAAATCCGACTGCTGCAGATGTGAAAGAGTTTAAAGACTGGAACCAAGGGGCCAGGAAGGTTATGTATTGGCTTTCCATTAGTATACAGGACACCATGATTGGGCACATTCAGGATGCCAAGTCTCCCAAGGAGGCGTGGGACACCTTGGTAAAACTTTATGAAACAAATACTAAGGCACGTAAGATACAGTTGAAGAAGAACTTCATACTGTGGAGAAAAAGAGCAAGTCTGTGAATGACTATGCACTGAAGATAAAGGGCATTGTGGAATCCCTTACATCTATTGGTGTGTCAGTGGGATGATGATGACAAGGTGGAAGTCTGTCTACGTGGTCTTGGGCCACAATATAAGGCGTTTAAGACGTCCATTCAGACTCGGCAAAACATTCCCAACTTTACAGATTTGGTGTCTATGCTAATTATCAACGAAGAGAAGAACTTGGGTGAAGACCAACAGTCTTCACAAAGCAAAAACAGTTCAGAGCAACAGGCCTTCTACACGAGTTCAGGAAGAGGACGAGGTAGAGGAGGCCGTGGACGCGGTCAAGGAGGTGGCCGAACAGGTAATCAGAATTATGGTCAGCATCAGCAGCAACAACAGTCCCAGAATCAACAACAACAACAACAACACGCAGGTGGAAGAGGCAAATTCAGAGTAGGGGGAGTCGAAGAGGCCGTGGAAATTGGCAAAGGCAATATAATGATGCACGTGAATGCTATTATTGTGGTAAGCCTGGACATGTGCAGGCAGAATGTTATAAGAAGCAGGTTGACATGCAAAATGGGAAAGTGCAGCAAAACAACTATGCATCCTCAAGCAGAAATAATGAGGATAATGAAAGGTTGTTTGTTATGCAGCATGTCGTGAATGCCATGTCTGAAAATGTTGATGCAGCACAAAAAGATAATGTATGGTATGTGGATTCAGGTGCTTCGAACCACATGACGAGTCATGGAGACTGGTTCAAGGAGATGAAAAACTCGGAAAGACCAGGTTTTGTGGAAACAGGGGATGACACTGCTCATCCAATTGCCCATGTTGGAGATGTGCCATTGTCTATGCAGGATGGCAAAGTGAAGTATCTTGCAGGATGGCAAAGTGAAGTACCTTGCAGATGTACTTCATGTACCGAACATAACAAAGAATCTAGTTTCAGTTGGCCAGATGATTGAGCAGGGTTTGCAGGTTAGGTTTAACCCTGATGGGTGTTATGTTAAAGATTTCAAATACAAGTGCAGGTTGGTTGCAAAAGGCAACAGAGTGGGCAGAATGTTTACGTTGAATGTAGACATGCCTGAAATGAGTGCTGCGATGTTTGCAAATGGTTCAGGAATAGTTGCAGACACAGACATTTGGCATAAAAGGATTGGACATGTAAATGTGCAGAGATTGAAGTCTATGCAGACAAAAGGAATTGTGACAGGGCTGCCAAAATTTAAAGTGGAAGGTATGCAGAAAATATGTGAAGCATGCCAATTTGGGAAGCAAACAAAGCATGTGTTTCCACGTAACAGATATGTGAGCAGAAATGCACTAGATGTTGTGCATTCAGATGTATGGGGTCCTACGAAGACCATATCTATGGGAGGCTGCAGGTATTATGTGACGTTCATTGATGACCACACAAGGAAAGTGTGGGTATATTTCATGAAGGAGAAGAGTGAGGTGTTCACTCACTTTCAGAATTTCAGAGTTTTGGTTGAAAAGCAATCAGGGAAATATGTAAAGTGCCTAAGGTCAAATGGAGGGGGAGAGTACTTCTCCAATGAGTTCTCTGAATTTTTGAAGAAGAATGGTATTCGGAGACAGTTTACATGTAGATACACTCCGCAGCAAAATGGAGTTGCTGAACGGAAAAACAGGCACATTGCTGAGATTGCGCGAGCATTGATGGAAGAGAAGAATATGCCGCATTGCTATTGGGCTGAGGCTGTTTCTACAGCAGTATACATCATGAACAGGACTCCAACTGTAGCCATACATGATGTAACTCCAGAGGAGAGGTTTACTAGCAGAAAACCAGATTTGTCTCATCTGAAAGTCTTTGGATGCATTGCATATGTGCATGTGCCAGATGAGCTGAGAACTAAGCTGGATCCGAAAGCTGAAAAATGTGTGTTTATTGGATATTCCCTTGAAGAGCAAAAGGGATACAGGTGTTATAACCTTGCTACACACGAGTTGAGGGTAAGCAAGGATGTTGTCTTTGATGAGATGAGCAGCTGGTACGCTGCTAAAAAAGAAGCTGTTGGGGCTGATGTGAGTGGAAGTGTGGTTGCACAGAATGCAGGTCAGCAATCACAGTCTTTGAGTGGACCAGGAGAGTCCTCATCTAGTGGGTCTGTTGATAGACCATGGAGTGGCAGGCTGCGTCATAATACCAGCCCTGCAAATGTGATTAGTACATCACGTAAAGGAAAAGAGAAAGTGGTTGAGCCCCTTGGTATGCCTGACATTTCTGCAGGGCATTCTCATGTTGATGGAGAGTCTAGTGGCTCAGATATGAGCCTTGATGAGAAGCTTGGGATCCCAGCTATGAGAACACCTGGTGTAAAGAAGGCTATGGAAGCCATGAATGAAAAACTACGAAGATCAGGGAGAGTGAAGAACCCTGTGCAGAGATTTACTTATGATGGTTATGTGGCACATCACTATGCATATATGGCAAAGATTGTGCAGGTTGTTGAGCCCACATGCATTGATGAGGCTGTTGGAAATGTGTGTTGGGAGAAAGCTATGGATGAGGAGATGGATGCACTATATGGAAATAAAACCTGGGATTTAGTGCAATTGCCTGAAGGCAAGAAAGCCATTGGATGCAAGTGGGTGTACAAAGTTAAACATAACAGTGATGGGAGCATAAACAGGTACAAGGCTAGATTGGTAGCCAAAGGATATGCGCAGACATATGGGATTGATTATGAGAAAACTTTCAGCCCAGTTGCCAAGATGGCAACGGTGAGAGTTGTGATAGCAGTGGTTGCGTCAAAGCAATGGTCTTTACATCAGATGGATGTAAAGAATGCATTCTTGCATGGGGATTTGCAAGAAGAGGTGTATATGTTGCAGCCACCTAGATATGAGGATGTGGGTCACCCCGAGCATGTTTGCAGGTTGAAGAAAGCCTTGTATGGCTTAAAACAAGCACCAAGAGCATGGTCTGACAAGATTTCTGAATATCTTGTCACTATTGGCTTTCATGTAGCCAATGCAGATTTCTCACTGTATGTGAGACATGGTGATAGAGGGGTTGTGCTTGTTGTCATCTATGTAGATGACTTGATCATTACGGGGGACCATGATGCAGAGATCTTTGATATAAAGATCTTGCTAAGATAGAAGTTTGAGATGAAGGATCTGGGGGAGCTCAGATATTTCTTAGGCATTGAGGTGATTAGGTCACCACATGGTATTGGATTACTGCAAAGACAGTATGGCTTGGACATGTTGTCCAAGTATGGTATGACAGGCTGTAAGCCTATTTCTGTGCCATTGGATCAGAATGGCAAGTTGAGTGCAGATTCAGGAGAGATCTTGGAGGATCCTACTATGTACAAGAGCATAGTAGGAAGTTTGATATACATGACGATCACCAGACCAGATTTGAGCTATGCTGTTGGGTTGGGGAGTCAATTTATGCAGGTTCCACGGAAACTGCATTTGGATGCAGTGAGACGATACTGAGGTATGTGAAGTCTACTTTGCATTGTGGACTATTCTATGAGACTGGGACAGAGATATGTGTACATGGGTACACAGATGTTGATTGGGCTGGTAGTATCTCAGACAGAAGATCTACCAGTGGCTTTATGTTTTCTTTGGGGAGTGCTGCTGTGACTTGGAGCAGCAAGAAGCAGCCTACGGTTGCTCTATCCAGTACAGAGCCGAGTACAGAGGAGCTGCTATGGCAGCATGTGAGGTAGCTTGGTTGAGAAAGCTACTTGCAGATTTGGGTCTATCAGTGGATAGACAAGTTGTCATTTTCTGTGACAACATTAGCAGTATACAGTTGGCCAGGAACCCAGTCTTTCATGCTCGTACGAAGCACATAGAGGTTCACTACCACTTCGTCAGAGAGAAGGTCTTGGTAGGAGACCTTGATCTTGTTTATGTCAGCACAGAGGATCAGGTAGCTGACATCTTCACCAAAGCATTGGGTACAGAGAAGCTCCGCAGATTCAGGGCTTCGCTTGGTGTACATGAGATGGAGTTGAGCTCGAGGGGGAGTGTTGAGATATCGAGCTCGTCTAGTGAGGCGGTGGCCACTGATGACCCGCCTGGGGGATAGGCCCCACACTTACACCACTGGCATGGTTGGTGAGATCTTGGGTGATATGCGACCAGTGGGATGACAGGCTGTGTGACAGCCATTCTAGAGACTGGCATAGTTATAGCGCCAGCTCATTTAGTCGGGTTCACACTATAGAGAACCCGTGTATGTATTGGTTGAGTACCTTTCATATTATGCGTACTCTTATTCTTGTATATGGTGTGTTGAGTGTTGAGTAGAGAAGAAGAAGATTTTCAGCCTCTCACCTTGTGTGTTCTCTATTAGGGTTTTGTGAGTGTGTGTGTGTGCTTGCAAGAGCTCAAGCTCTCTTCCCCCCTGCATCTTTTCACGACTCCCACTGGTGCCTCGCCGTTGGGTATGCATATGACAAGTTTAGTATAATGCAAATCAAGCTTTCCCTAAGAGTTGTAATGAATAATTAAGAAAAGTTTAATCTTTATGCTTAATTAGGATGCTTTTTATGTATATATCTCTCTCTCCCAAAAGAATAGTCATTCTTATGACTAATTCTTAAGAAAATGAACGCTTCTCATTGATAAATTCTTAATTGAAAATCAATCTCTAAGCTTGTTAAGCTAGAGGTTGAGAAAATGGCTTTTTATGCTAATAAAATTATGGTAAACTTATGATCTAATTCCATAAATTGGATTTAAGTCTAAGGATAGTATTCTATCATAATTGTATTACAAAGTCTTATTCTTTCTAAAAATATTAAAAATTATCAGTAATAGCAGCAAATGGTAAAATTTTTAGAAATTTATACATAGCTCATTTTTATGCATAATGTGAAAAGAGGACTTCCTACCATATTTTAGGATTGGTCATCCTATGCTAAAAGAATGATTTTCATCACATTCATGGAAAACTAATTTTTAGTGTTTATGCATAAATAAATAATTAAAGAAAAGAGAAATTTTTGGTAATTTTATTTTATGCAAAAAGAGGAATTTCCATGATAATGGAGATCCATGTAATCAAATGGAAAAGGAGAAATTTTGGTATATTAAAATAATGAATATTTTTATTTAAAGAGAAATTTTAGATAAATTTATTTTATGTATAAGAAAATTTAAATGATAAATGAGGAATTCCCATGACATTTGGAATTTAATCATTTAAATGGTAAAAGTGGGATTCTTGACATATTTGAAATAATGGATATTTTTATTAAAGAAAAGAGAAATTTTAGATAAATTTATTTTATGATAAAAGAGGAATTCCCATGACATTTGGAATTCAATCATTTAAATGCAAAAAGAGGAATTCCCATGATATTTGAGATCCAAGAAATTAAATGAAAAAAGAGAAATTTTTAGCATAATTCAAATTATGAGTATTTATCAAAAGTGAAATTTTGAGCATTATTGGGAAATATGGGTAGAATTGATTTTTGTAAATCCCATGAATCTTTTACTCAAAAGAAGAATATTAAATATATTTCACTTGAGAAATTTGATAAAGAGTATGAAAATATTCGTCGAGAAAAAGTACCTTTAACTAGGCCAAGCAATTGACAGAAATTTAGAAAATTCCCATCGTTATCAAAAATATAAAATGTTACTAAATGTGAATAGATGTGAATAAGATGTGAATGCGATGTGAATAAGATGTGAATGCGATGTGAATAAGATGTGAGTGGATGTGAATAAGATGTGAGTGGATGTGATAAGATGTGGTGTGATGTGATGTAAATGAATGTGGATGGGATGTGAGGTGATGTAAATGGATGTGGATGTAAATGAAGAGATGAGAATCAGATGTGAGGATATGTAAAAGGATGTGATGTGATGTAAATGGATGTGGATATGGATGTGATAAGATGTGGTATGATGTAAATGAATGTGGATGTGGATGTGATAAGATGTGATGTGATGTAAATGGATGTGGATGTGGATGTGATGTGATGTAAATGAATGTGGATGTGGTTGTGGATGTGGATGTGGATGAGATGTGATGTGATGTAAAGGGATGTGGATGTGAATGTGATGAGATGTGGATGAAATGGATGTGATGTGAATCGGGATAGATGTGAATGAATGAGATGTGATGTGATGTGATGTGAATCAGGATAGATGTGAATGGATGAGATGTGATGTGAATGGATGTGATGTAAATAGATGTGAATGGATGAGATGTGATGTGAATGGATGTGATGTGATTTGAATCGGGATAGATGTGAATGAATGAGATGTGAATCGGGATAGATGTAAATGATTGAGATGTGATGTGATGTGAATCGGGATAGATGTGAATGGATGAGATGTGATGTGAATGGATGTGATGTGATGTGATGTGGATCGGGGTAGATGTGAATGGATGAGATGTGATGTGAATGGATATGATGTGATGTGATGTGGATATGGGTAGATGAGAATGGATAGTTTGGTTTTGGAAGAACCGAGGGATTAGTCTCTTGTCCGAATATCCTTGGGCGAGGCCCCAAGTGAGAGGTTCTGCCCTGTGCAAGAAGTGCTACTTCCACTGCTAGCACCCTCGAATTCATTGCACGGAGGGAGTAGGGATCTTTCAGCATTCCTATGCGCCTCGTAAGTATGTCCAAGGTAGTAAGGACATGCATCCAATTCTCATTTAGAGTCTTCTAGCTTCGGGAGGGGTTCACATTCCTTGCTATCCTTGAGTCCTCATCAATCGTTTTGTGGGAGGTTTGGCACTAACATCTCGAAGCTTATCACTAAGTTTTATGGGATTGGAGATCCCATCCCACACCTGGAAATGTTTAATCATATTTGTGAAGCCTTTGGCCATGTAGAAGATCAAGTCAAGGTGAGTGCCTTTGGCCTCACCCTTGATGGCAAAGCAGGCCGATGGTTCAGGTCCTTGATAGCTGAGGACAAGGCCTTTGAAGCCTTGAAAGAGGCCTTCAAGGTAGGATATTATTGCCAAGGCACCAGATGGAGCCCAATGGAGCAGCTTCATAATGTCAGATAGAAGGAAGGAGAAACCATCAGAGACTACATCAATAGAGAGTCTTGATGATGTGCCCTTACACAACTCATTGTATGCCTTGGGCCATACCTCCATACCTACTTTGAGAAATCTTGTAGGAGTGCTATGGATTTTGAGGACAACTTCAAGGGAACACATTCCTGAGAACTTCATGAGGGCACATCAAAAGCTTCTTTTAAGATCACCAGCACTAACTCAGAGGGGAAAGGCAAGGAGTCCATGTCTGGACAGCAAGTTGAGCAGTTGGCCACTGCCTTAATGCAACAAATGACCCAACAATGGAGAACCGGCCAAGATCGGGATCGAGGAGGTCAACCCCATCTCTATCCAAAGAGGGGGCTTGTATGGTGCCCGGTCTATTGAGCTAACCATACCGGCATAGAGTGTCCACATCTGAGACCCCCTCCTAACCTCTACTACACCTACTGTGTAAAATGAGGAAATCATGAAGTCTCCAAATGCTATCATCAGAGAGCTGCCTTAGCTCGAGCTCTCCCTTAGGCTTTTCCAGGCAACCATTGCCTTTGCCAGCACCAACAATCCATAACGCACCTCAACCAGGCCAAGATGTGGCCCAGAGAGAAATCCTCAGGGTGCCCGAAATGCCTTTACCACCCCTAGTTCTGCCACCTCAACCCCCACTGAAGAGTTTCACCAGTTCATCAGCTAACTCTGACTGAAATCTTCAAAGATGGGAACAAGGGGAAATTTTAGAAGTTCCCACTTATGAAACCCTAGAGCCAACAAGCCCGCCCTCTCAAATCTTAAGTCACTATGTTATGGAGGGAGACCAAATGTACCCAGTGTACTTAGCAGTCCCAATGCTGCAAGCCAGAGACATGAATAGGATGGTTAACGACCACCCATACAATGCTATGATTGTGCGGGACCTCACCTAGTGGCCGAGTGTCCCACCAGGAAACAGATGGCAGGTACCCCTATATAGGTGCTTCCTCCTTAACTCCATTATGTGTAGGGTGTGGTATTGATCACATGTTTAAGGATTGCACGCTAAGACCTGGAACAACAAGAAGGGCTCACGAATCTAATCCGAGCGCCAACCTTAATTGGCTGAGTGTTAGAGACGGTTTCATCAGAGCAGTCCCACTTAACGCTATAATTAGATTGCAAAACAGGCAGTCTAATTAGACTGCAAAACAAGCAGAGGGCCGCAACATCAACCTTAGGAGAGTAGGGCCAATCAAGTGCCCCTGAACAAGCACGAGCGACTAGATGCTCAAGAAAGAAAACCACAAAGATTGGCAAGGGTGAGAGCCGAGTGATTATCAAAAGTGGTTCAGAAGACGGCATGACAACTCATCCGTAAACTTCTTCATTTGAAGAAGAAGAGTTGCTACGCTCTGAGGCTTGAGCCAGAGAACCTATTGGCATGCATCATGTACCAAAAAATCTCATTGAATATCCTAACCCTATGGAGGAAAAGGAGAGACTCTTGGAAGCCCAAGAGTTGGTCAAGGAATGTTAAGTGCAAATGAAATATGAGTCTCCTACAACATATATCTTGAGCCATGCCCATTTGTCTTAAATTTGAGACCTGCGAAAGAAGCTCAAGTATATCCTAGAGAGTCCTAGACCAGCCACCCCCACAAAGGCTAGCAGAAGCAGCAACTTCCACTGTAGCAACTACCCCCCAGCAGGGAGACAGGGTGGCCGAATATCTTAGAAACCTGGGGGATGACCATCTTAGGAGAACAAGCACTGAAATCCCTGTTCCCATCCCATACACTCAAAAGAGCTTAAGACTAAGCCAAACCAACCTTCCTTGTGGGACAGCCCCCACTCCAAGAGACATTGTAGGTCTCTCCTCCTTCCTCTCTTCTCAGATCCAAATCCCTATCGACACCTTGCTTCAAGGTAGCCCAAGTTTATGGAATGATCTAAAGGATTGGACGAAAGGATGCCTCGGGGCAGGCATGCATGAATCTATGGAGCATGATAGCTCTAATGAATCTAAGGAAGAATACTTTCCCTTCCTTTCTTATGATGGAGCCATGGAACGCCTGTGCATACTCACCCAAATAGCTTAATTTTGGGCCTCTTGTGGGTCTTTTCTCTCTGCTAATTGGCGATCCAATTGCACTGGCTTGTGTTACTGCCAAAGTTCCCTCGGCTTTCGGGTGAGAGGTAGCTGAGGTCGACATCTGTAAGAATGAGAAGACGGTCAGTATGATGACTGGTGAGAGCATGGGACATGCCTTGCTGTTTTCTCCTCTTCTTCACATTGTTAATATTACAAAGATTAAACCACTTACAATTTCATAGTTCCATGAAATGCTGTGATAGAATTGGCACAGTGTCAATTTCTGGCGACCATATCAACAATTACCAAGATCCAATGCGAGCTACCAAAACCTTTCATTAGACAATAGTGTGATTGCTTAACTTATGACAACAAGTATATGGAGAAATTTAACTTACCTTTCTTTATAAGCCAAGAGAAAAAATATTGATGTGCCAAAGCTCACTCTTCAAAACTAATTTAGGATATCTAGGAAGAAATTAGAGATGATAAGGTCAAGAATAAAGATCTTTCATTGTATATCTTCTAGAAGGCCACTCACAATCATAATGAACACCATATATACATATAAGTCATAAGGAAATACAAAAAAATCACACCACATACACATATAAGTCACAAGGAAATTTAAAAAAAAGTTAATATACATATAACATAATAATAAAGTAAGAACTTACCTAAGAAGAGTAATCATAATTGTGTCATTCATTTCTCTACTTACATTTCTCTCCTTGGGTTCTAGAAGATGCCAATTTCTTCTTCATGTAGACTAAATTGTTGTGGTTCACTATGCAAAACTACCCTCACAATAAATTCGGGTCTAAGTTGCTGCAGAGCACCGTTGTTTACATGACCTACATCCTCACAAAACATTCGCTTCCTGATTGCTCTGCTCTTTTTGTTGTGCCTTTTTATTATCTACCATGGTCTGCATTTTCTTGCCCTTCTTTGCTTCATCCAATCGAGTTTGTCCTTTCATTAGTTACTTCTTATATCTTAACTTCACCTTTAGGCTTTCGAGCAGGGGGGACTTCTAGGATTTCACACATTTTTTTATCTCTAATGTATATAGGCTCTAGTGTTGGATCTCTGTGATATCTAATGCAACGCAAAGAATTTATATCCTTGTCCATGATAATAACTCTATGTGCATGGGTTGCAAAGATAAAGCTATCCTGAAAAAATTCAATGAGCTAGTCTTCTACAGCTTCATGCAAGCACAGCAAGGCCGATGATTGCCACCCGAGACAGATTCGTGTTGTGATGAACTAGCACATGGAAAAGAATCACAAGCAATACAACGCGATATATTTGACAGGCATGAGATGAATCAACCATTTCGCATTGTGATAAACAAAAATAAGAATCAATTTCCAATAGATGATATAAGCAAAACACTGCAATATATAGATAAGATATAACTTTAATGAGTGACATCGTGTTGTATCATGCCACAACATGAAACAGAATCAAAAGCAATACAACTAACACATGAAACAGAATTAAATGCACTATAACATGATGAGTTCAATAGACAATAGATACATCTTCCATATCCCATTGTGATAAAATAGCACATGGAAAAGAATCACATGCAATACAACGAGATATGTTTGGCAAAAATGAGATGCCTAAACCATATCGCATTGTGATGAAGAAAATTGAAAAATGATTACCAATGGATGATATGAGCAACACACTGCAATATACGGATCAGATATAACTTTAATGAGTGACATCACATTATATCATGCCACGACATGAGATATAATGAGAAGAAATACAACTAAATGAAATACAACACACTGCAATATACGGATCAGATATAACTTTAATGAGTGACATCACATTATATCGTGCCACAACATGAGATATAATGAGAAGAAATACAACTAAATGAAATCTTTTCCATAAGCTATTTCAATACAACACGATATGTTTGGCAGAAATGAGATGCATCAACCATATCCTATTGTGATGTGAACAAAAATGAAAATTTATTTCCAAGGGATGATATGAGCAACACACTATGATATTGGACCATATATAACTTTAAAGAGCGACATCACGTTGTATCGTGTCATGACATGAGACAGAATCAGAAGCAATACACACATCTAACACATGAAATAGAATTAGATGCAATACAACACGATGAGTTGAATAGACAACAGATACATCAACCATATCACGTTGTGATGAAATTGTGATGAAATAGCACGTGGAAAAGAATCAAATGCAATACAACATGATATGTTTGACAGACATGAGATACATCAACCATATCTAGCACATGGAAAAGAATCACATGCAATATAACATGATATGTCTGACAAACATGAGATGAATTAACTATATATACTATGGAAAACATGATCTTTTTCAATACAATAAGAAAATGTTATTTCCTCAACAAGAGATTGAAGATCAGAAAGAGGTTCCGACTCCAAAAAAGAGAAGATCATGCAAAGCCAAAGATCTCTATCTAGTGAAGAGATATCCTAGGCCTGAGGAGCGATGTTTCCATTTTCTAATTCTATAAGACTACCAGATTCTAAAGTAGTGACCCATCTTTTTTTGTATCTTTGTCTTAATGCCCTCCACTCAAGACATTTTAATGCTCCATTTGATCTATGCCAAGCTTGTTGTCTTCTTTGTTTTTGAATAAGTTGTATTGTATTTTTCTCCCTTGCCACTTAAAGTTTCTTTTCAAGAGCTTGAATCCTTTCCATGTCATCTTTCATTTTTTTGAAGAATTCGTTCTTATTTTGGTTTCATGAAATCAATATCTCAAGATGATTTTCTACTTTAAGAACATCATATTTCTTGTATTACCATAAAAACCATATCATAAATTAAAACTTTCGTACAAGGGCAATAGAGTTAATCATAAGTAAATCTATTCCAGTAGCATAAATGGGAAAGATGAAATAATACAACAAAGAAAAAAAGTAAAGACCTCTTCAATGACAACATCGTCATCTAAACAAGCACAACCACAAGAGCCAATTAACTTAAAGCTACATCATAAAGTAGAAAAAATTGGTCCTTCTTTCATTCCAAAAGATACCAGTACAAAAAACATGATGGATGCTCTTGTTGATGAAACAACAAGTACAACAAAAGAGCCAAAGGATGCAGATGTGTCTAACTGCCTTTTGTGCTCAAGAGTGTATAGCTGGAATAATGTGCACAAAAGGAAGCTGTGTCTAGCTGCCTTTTGTACTCAAGACTGTATAGCTAGAATAATGTGTACAATAGTGTTGTTGATGTCTTAACATTCTTGGTACCTTTTATTGAAAAAGTCATAAAAGTGAGTCAAATGCATATAAATTCTTGTTATGTTTATGTAATGTATTATAATGTGTTGAGTCAAATTATACCTTTTGATTATTTACTTGAAAGAAGAAGTTGTGAGAAATCTCTATGTCTTCTTCATTCTGCAAGTCAGTTCTAAGTTATGCCAAAGAATTTTTTTGCCTAATGGATATTACATTAACACTTTTTTCATTGATAAAAATTTCAATATCCATGAGTGGATCATCACAGAAGTTATTCAAGTTCTGATCCAAAGGAACAAGTTGTCCAGCCATAGTGTGCCAGTGACTATAGTATAAAGATAGATAATTTATTTGACTCCCTATCATGTATTTACATGATAATGAATCTAATAGGACTTAAAATTCCACACCATTTTCTATTCTCTTATTCCATCCTTGATCTAAGAATTCTAAATCTAAAGACTTGCATTTAAACATTATCTAGAATATATCTGAATCTGAGAATAAGTTGACAAAAACATTCATAGGCATGTGTATCTTTATTTTTATTTGCCTAGTAGCTATATGTGGCTTCATTAACTTTTGTAATTCTTAGAAAAGCTTGCATCTAAAGCTCTCACTAGTGCAAGGGCTTGGAATTAACCACTCCTCACCTCTAAAGTTGAGTAAAGCTAAGATTTGTAGTGACCCAAATTGGTCATTACTACATGGTGCATTATAAAAAGAGTCATAGAAGAATATATCACTTTGTACAAGTCATGGTGCATTATAAAAAGAGTCATAGAAGAATATATCACTTTGTACAAGTGATCTTGGATTTCTTCCTCTATATTGTTGTTGCTCTCCAGTAAATGCGTGAATAACATCAAATATTCCTATAATAGATTCCACAGGTTCCCAATCCATAAGAGTTAAAGGATACTCTGTGTCTTTTTGGCAAAAAGCAAAGTTCTTTGTTCATGTACATATGCTATACAATAACTTCTTTGATAGACTTTTTATTTGTCTATTACTATAATCTTTTATCCTTCCCTTCCATGATGAGATAAACTCATTCGAACTTGATCTTCAAGACTTCCGTTTTTATAGAAGAACCCAGCTTTCTTTTCCAATCGTTGTGGGTATCCAATTGTTATCTTCATCTAGTGTATTTGATATAGAAATAGAAGTATCAAAAATGAAGAACGACAATGAGAACATAACATTGTTTTTGTAATAATGTATTAGAAAATAATACATACAGATAAGAGATGGACAGATAATAGAAGATAAGGAAGAAAGGTAATAGAAGACAAAGAAGAAGATGGTGCTGAATGTATGAATAGTATATCTTTTACGAGATGTTACATGTAATAAATGAGTTTTTAGTAAAGATTTTATATAAATATTTTAAGTAAAATCGGTGTTATATTCGAAAGTATTATATTTTAGGATATTTATCTCTATACTTTTATATTAAGAAATAATAAGTGATAAATAAGAAACTTCCATTATAGATGAGTTTCTCTTCTTATTCTAGGATCCTTCTCTCTCTAGAATGAAACGGCCTAAAAAATGACCTCTCAATTCCCCTAATGCCTTAGTGAACTTTGCTTTTTGGACATAGGTATATTTTCCACCTGATCCTACTCAAGCTCTACATTTTGTACTTAAACCAAGACCACAAATCTAGCCCTACTCTTGAGATCCTTTTGGAGTTTATTTTTTTACGCTTGAGGAGCTGAACCGCGTGCCTTCTGAGGCGCTGCCGAAAATTTCAGAAAATGACGTCTGTGATACGAGGAGCTGAGCTGCGTTTGAGCCACTGGTTGCAGTGAGCTGTTATGCCTCCGCTAAGCTAGTTGCAGCCGCTGGTTGTAGCGGTGGCCAGGCCTTACCCGGCCAGCCAGGCCGGCCCAGGCGGCCAGCCCAGCGGGCGGCCAAGCCAGCCCATAGGCGGCCATGCCAGCGGGCGGCCATGCCAAGGGCAGCCAGCGGCGGGCGGCCAGGCTTCCCACGGGCGGGCGGGCGACCACGCCTGCCCGCCCGTTTTTTTTTTTTTAATTTCACATTGGCAATCAGTGGGCGGCTAGCCAAACGGCGGCGGCTAGGCTCCATGAAACAAACCCACACAACCGTCGTGCCGTGTGGCCGTAGTGCCCGTTTTCCATGAAAGAGACCCACCGCACATGGCCGTAGCGCCGCGTGCTAAGAGAGAGACAAATCCCACGGCCGTAGTGCCGAGTCCTTTGAGAGAGAGACGTTCTATGGCCGTTGAGCCTAGTAAACACTTCTATGGCCGTAGCGCCTCGAGGGTAGCACATGTGGTGATCACACATTTGGTTCAGAGAGACTAAATTTAAGCTGAGCATAGACTTAGTATTAACCATCAAAGTCACGTAGTTTGGCTATAGTGTAAATCTAAAACCACGGTGTGTTTTACTTGGGCTAAGAGGACCGGCAGTGGCGTCAGTTGTGCCCAAATTAGACGAAGTGCTTATCACGAGAAATCAAGGTAAGCCTAATTGAACCGTAGTGCTCATAACCTTTCACAATCTTTTAACAGTTGCTAGAAGATTGTGATAAACTTTGGCAAATGAGAACCATGTACAAGCGTAGTCTTGATGTGGTTATGCCTTGTGTCCAAACAAGTTGCTTACTGTTTGTAGCAACAAGAGAGCCTTGGCCCGTAGAGGCAAGCTGGCCCTTGTTGGTAGTAACAAAATAGTGTCACTACTTGGGCCTAGAGAGTAGTGACTAGTTTGATTTAGTCACGTAGATTGCCTTGTAAAAGTAATCCCTAAGGTGTGTATTACTTGGGATAAAGGGGCTAGCAGTGTTGTTAGCAGTACTCAATTGAATGGTTTATCTAGGAGTACTAATCTGAGGGATTAGCATACACCTAGATATAATAGCAGATTTAGGATTGATTTGTAGAAATCAAAGGTAAATCTGAAGGGGCATAGTCTTGAGATGTAATGCTCAATGCCCTTATAGAAGTTGATCGACGAAGAGAACTGTTCTTAAACTTACTAGCATGGTTTTCTCTTCTTTTTATTGCCATGCGTCGACATCCCACTGCTCGAGAGTTTGTGGTGATCTTTCGAGGGGGGAAAGAGCCTTTTTATATGTCACATCAATTGGTTTGGTGGTAATTTGATGGTATGGGACATCAAATTCTCACGGAATCGATTGTAGTCTTGGTGGAATGGGACACTATTTTGTTACTACCAACAAGGGCCAGCTTGCCTCTACGGGCCAAGGCTTGTGCATGTAACTTGACTCTTTGGCAGGTCTATATGTACACTTGTCTGTAGTGATAAAGTGTGCAAAATAAAATTTGAACTTTGAAAATTACCAAATATAGCCATAAGTTGGGATAAAACCCAGTTACAAAGTTCGGAGAAGCTCTAGGTAGCAAGACCATGATGGTGTACTAGTGCTAACAGAGTGATTTAGTTCCGGAGTGATCTAAATCTAGAGGTTAGCAGTAAGACTAGTTTGGTTGGACAGTTTCATGCATGGGGGACGCCCTATAGCATTTTGCAAGCGTAGTCTTGCCTATGTTCAACATAAGTGTGCGATTGTGAGCACATTTTAGTTGCTACCATATGAATTTGGGAAATATATTACTTTCCTACATAAGCAATTGTAATATTGCATGACAAGCTATTTTGCTTACAAAGTTCATGTGCGTGTAAACCCTATAAGTCGTATGACCCCTTGGGAATGAGTGGAGCATTTCTAGGATTTAATAAGGTTTTACATGGCAATAGTGAGTAGTATCTCACTCCAGACGAGCCTGGTTGTTGTTATTATCGGATCCGACATATGTAGTGTACATAAACTCGGCTGAGTTAGGATAGGAGGCTAAGCCGGAGAGCTTAGTGGTAAATCCTACTGTATCTGGTGAGTTTTGACTTAACCGGAGTGTTAAGAAGTAAACTCAAAGTCTGGGACTGAACTAGAGTGTTTAGAGGCAGACATATCTTTTGTTAAATCGGAGAATTTAGCAACAGATGAGCTTGGGGTGAACCATGGTACCCAGGAAAAAAGCTCTTCACACTAAAATAGTGCACAATAATTTTAGGGTGATAAAAATCCATTGCAGGAATGTTTTACAACTTTCCATAGATGATAGATGAAGACCATGTACTTTACGGAGTTAAAGTACATAGGTGGTGACTTCGGCGCCACATTTTTTGTAGGAAGTCACCAGTGGTGTGGTTAGGTCAGCCGAGACTCCACAAGACCTATGCACTAGTTTTTAAGTTTTTA
The DNA here is from genome assembly GCF_041138505.1 of Cibotium barometz. Lineage (NCBI taxonomy): Eukaryota > Viridiplantae > Streptophyta > Polypodiopsida > Cyatheales > Cibotiaceae > Cibotium > Cibotium barometz. The sequence continues at coordinate 15,586,624 of NC_141083.1, forward strand.
AGTTGACTCCACAAGACCTATGCACTAGTACTCGTTTATTTACTTGTCATTGGTTATAGCTTGGTAGAGATTGCCACCTGTGATGGGTAGATAGCTTTGCCGCTATAATGAGGAGGCAGCAAATAATGTTCTCCTAGTTATACTTCATACCAACACCAAACAGGGATAGGATGAAATTCCTAAGTTCATCATCACGAAGTACTGTGATGTTTGCATTTATATTCAATGTATGATGTAATGAGACATTGGGCTTGTGTAATTACCATCAATTATCTAGCAACCTATGGCTTCACAGCAAGCTCAGTCATTATCTGTGGATTGATAATGTGGTTATTTGTAGTTTGGAATTTTTCTTGATAGATGGTACAACCCACCCAAATGATTCATAAGTGTGTAACCGCTTATGAAGGGTAATAATATGCAACAATGAAGCACTTTGTTACAAGTGTGAAACCACTGATCTGTTGCAAAGCAGTTTATCAATAGTACCACAATATGTGCGTAGACACTATACCACATCTTCGTTGCAAGATGTTTAAAAGTTTCTTGGAAGGACTCAAGAATATAACATATGATATTAAACATGGTCTAGATTTGTTCTTGGACCTATGACACTAGCGCGTAGTCCGCTTGAGAGTAGAGTTTTTGAGGACAAAAACCTTTCTTGAGGGATATCCTCAAATATCACATAAACTCGAATAGTTGTGTGAGCCCAGACAATACTTGAAGGGATGTGTCTGGTAATAGCAACAAAGAGTTGTAAGTGATTGGATGTAACTCCAGACACCCGTAGTGGTGCAAGAATCTTTATCAAACATCTCCACATACTATATGATCTACCTGCATATATAGTATGGCATAAGAGATAGGAAGTTTGATTGTTATATTTGAAGGGAAATTTTCAAAACTTACATTTACTCTGAGTTAGAGTGGAGTTTAACCATCCGTAGATTGATGGTAGTTAGAAACTCAACAAGATTCTAGAGCATATGCTTGTGCAATGATGTTACTCTAAGAGAGAAAGTATCTCAGCTTTGGAACTAATCCTTTTGATGCATGATTAGATTGGCTCTAGTTTATTTCTCCTATGGCCGTAAAGCTTTCCAATGAGAAGTTTTAACAAGTTGGTGATGCAACATGGTAGCGTAGTCTACAAATATCTAGTAGCATAATCTGAGAACTTGCGCTACTAGAGTGCTCTCCAGTACATTAGCTTCTGTGCTAATGACATGATGCAAAATCAAGGCATGAAATTTGCCTTGGGGTTTTGGTTGTAATACCAAATCACGGCTTGCGTGAGTACTACTAGACATTACCAATGAGTTCCCCAGTACGTCGGATTGCCCGTAGCGGCGGTCGAGCTCGACCGAAACGTGGGAGAAATATGCTAATTACTCCATTGACGACGGGTACTTACTTTACAAGGGTAGAGTATGTGTACCAACTATTGGTGACTTTCGGGCCCAAATTATTAAAGAAAGTCATGATAGTCCAAGTGCGGGTCATCCTGGGATTCAGAAGACCTATGCACTAGTAAAAAGACAGTTTTATTGGCCTAGTTTGTTTAAGAACGTCCAGACTTATGTGCTGAAATGCAGTAAGTGCCAGGTCAATAAACATGAACGTCTTAAAGTTGGAGGACTACTCCATCCACTGGAGATTCCTCAAGGGAAATGGGAAAGCATTTTCATGGATTTCATTACCGGTTTACCCAAGACGAGTCGAGGGAATGACTCGGTGTGGGTGGTAGTGGACAGGTTAACTAAAATGGCAAAGTTTATTGCCACAAAGAAAACTGTAAAAACGCCAGAGTTGGCAAAACTCTTTATTGAACATCTCTACAAGCTATATGGCCTGCCCGCGGATATAGTGTCGGATAGAGATAGAAAGTTCAACAGTCATTTTTGGAGGAAAGTCTTTAAAAAGTTGGATACTACTCTGAGTATGAGTACGGCAGATCATCCAGAGTCTGATGGTCAAACTGAAAGAGTTAACCAAATTCTAGAGGATATGTTGTGTTCTTATGATAGTAAGAAGCAATCTAATTGGGAAGAGTACTTGCCCTTATTAGAGTTTGCCTATAACAGCTCCAAACACTCAGCGAGACTGGATTTACACCATTCATGTTGATGTATGGTTTTCAGCCGAGATCTCCGATGGCTGTAGGCCTAGAAAAGGAGAAGATTCAATCTGTCAAGGATTTTCTTGAAGATATAAATGATATGCTCAAAGCCGCACGTGAGAGCATTCGTAGCGCTCAGGATCGCGCTAAGACTTTGCGGATAAAGGATGTAGAAAGGTGACCTTTGCAGAAGGTGACTTTGTATTCCTCAAGGTTCCTGCGCAGTCAGAAACCATGAAAACGGGAAAGTGTAATAAACTTTCTCCGAGATATTGTGGTCCTTTTAAAATCCTTAAGAAGATTGGGGATGTAGCATATAAACTTGAGTTACCGGAGAGTTCTCAAGTCCATCCTGTATTCCATGTCAATAAACTGAAGAAATCAGTTCACGGGTTAGAGAACGCAGTTTCTCCAGAGATTTTGGTGGACTTGATAGAGCCACCAAAGATACAACATGAACCTAAAAGGATTCTACAGTATCGTGATAGACAAACCCGACATAAAGTGTACCAGGAAATACTTGTTAAATGGACAAATAGGGATGAGGAGGTAGCTACCTGGAAACGCCGTAGTGCAATTTCCAAAAGGTTTCCCCAGTTTGTTTTCGAGGACGAAAACTCTTCTTAAGGGGGGGTAATGTCACGTAGGCTGTAACACCTGTGTGACCGACGGCAGACCGGATGGCCATATCCGGGGTTCAGTGGGAGAGGACGCCCATGCGGAGTCATGGGCGGCCAGGCTAGTGTGGACGGCAGGCCACACACTATATAGCCTAGGGGATGAGGGGCAATCCTCATTCTTCCTCTATGGCTGGGTGGTGAGCCAGAGGCCGTCCCCTCTTGTGGTAACGCCCGTAGCGGCATTACGGATATCTAACACAATTGCTCATCAATAATATGCTCAAGTGTGCATCTTTCTCTATGATTTTCCAGTTCATTCCATGCATGAGTATTTTAGCTTCAATTTGAGCTCTTAGCTATTGAATTTGAGCGGGTTTATGAGGAATTAGCTCAAGATTGAGCTCTTAGCTATTGAATTTGAGTGGGTTTATGAGGAATTAGCTCAAGATTGAGCTCTAGGCTATGGTTGTGAGAGCTTTCATAGAGCATCTTGAGTGAAAAGTCATGTCTTCTTGCTTGTTCTACATGCTTGAGTGGAGTGGGAACAAAGGGAAGAACTTATCTGGTGAGTGTTTTACTTTAATTTGAGCTCTTAGCTGTTGAATTTGACTAGGTTTGTGAGGAATTAGCTCAAGATTGATATCTAGGATATGGTTATGAGAGCTTTCATAGAGCATCTTGAAGTGAAAAAAGCATGTCTTCTTGCTTGATTGTGCATGCTTGAGTGGAGTGGAGTGGGAACAAAGGGAAGAACGAAGCTTATGAGCTATGGGTGTTGAAACTTGAGTAGCTACGAAGCAGTGTGGGAAAGTAGTAATAGAGTGATGGAAGTTGAAAAAATATTTGTGAGACCAATGGGAGAGAATCCCCTCCCATTGTGCATAACTTGAGTGGAAGGGAAAGATCTAAGCATTAGGAAACACAAACACTAGATGGAGAGTAAAGGAGGAAGAAACTGAGGATCTACATGAAAGTGTAAATGACACGTTCACAAAAATGAATGTGTCCACAAAAGTATATGGGAACATGGCATTCACAAAATTATGACATGAGCTTCACAAAATTGAATCAATGGAGTACTTTGAATGTGAAGGAAATCATTGGATTTTATAATGTCTAGATAAGGTGCAACAAACACAATTCTTTACATGTGTGGAGAGTTTAGGTGAATCAAAATTGCCTAATGCAAGCATCACTTTAGACACTACTTTACAACTTTTGCCCAGGATCATCTACATCACTGGATCTATTAATGCCACATGATGTGAAGAAGGCAGGCAAGAAGAAGTGGAGTTCCCAAGGTCCAACATCAAGAAGAGCATAAGGGTCAAGAGAAAAAGGATACTGGTGTAGCCTTAGATGATAATGAAAAGGCAAATTTGGCACAGATGGAAGGCAAAGAAAGATTGTTGACAAGCGAGCAAAATTGGATTTAAGTGGAGGAGGAGCATACCCAAAGCCACCCATAGGGAAAAAATATATATATCTCAACATAAAGTGGGATCTTCTCAAGGAGATAGAGTCATGATCATAAATAAAGGTCAAACAAATAAAGTTAGGGAAGACTCCGAGAAGGGGGTGGCAAGCATGACTATTCCAAAAGATTTTTCAATGATGCCAATTTTCCTTTGTGAAAACCTACACACCATGGGAAGGTGTGAAGTGGTAGAACATGAGCGCACTGGAGCTCTATTGTCACCCACTGATCAATTTACCAACAAATATCCCATTAGAGATATTACTATTAAGTAATCATTACACAAAATTTGGACTCAAAAAGCTCCTTTTAAGGGCCTTCTCGCTCTTTCATGAATCAAGGAAAAGTGTAAACAAAATGTTATAATATTGTCACTCTCTCTACTCTTTTAGAATTAAGGAGATCTCTTTTTACTAGTTTTATAATAGATTCACCAACTATTTTATTCTAATAGTATCCCTCTGTTGGAAGCCATGGTGAAGCCTATGATAAAATATTAAAGCATAAAACCAAAAGCATTTGAGATAAAAATAGAGACTTTTCTTGGTACGTGAGATTGGTTTGAATCTCCCCCATCATGGGAGAGGCTCACGTCCTCCCATGATGTATTCCTTAAAAAGCAAGAGCCAAAAATATATGTATGTCTCCACTTTGGGCTTGCACGTACAATACAACATATGTGAACACTCTAAGGTCCACAATAATAATTCAAACCTTATACATTGGATAAAACTTTGCACACCTAATGTATGTGCAAAATACTTGCACCTAATGTGCACACAAAATACGGGTCCAACAAATGTTTGCCAACGTCGCGCGTCGTATAAATAATCGCTGCCTATATAAATATTCACCAATGTTGCAATGCCCAATGGATCTGCACACATCTTGCACACACTAACCCTGCCCCCACTGATCTGCACTCATATGTATCAAACAACTCATTCCAAATAAATCCAAAAATTCTAAAAATATCTATTAATTCCAACATATGTGAACACTCTAAGGTCCACAATAATAATTCAAACCTTATACATTGGATAAAACTTTGCACACCTAATGTCTGTGCAAAATACTTGCACCTAATGTGCACACAAAATACGGGTCCACCAACAAATGTTTGCCAACGTCGCGCGCCGTATAAATAATCGCCGCCTATATAAATATTCACCAATGTTGCAATGCCCAATGGATCTGCACACATCTTGCGCACACTAACCCTGCCCCCACTGATCTGCACTCATATGTATCAAACAACTCATTCCAAATAAATCCAAAAATTTTAAAAATATCCATTAATTCCAACATATGTGAACACTCTAAGGTCCACAATAATAATTCAAACCTTATACATTGGATAAAACTTTGCACACCTAATGTATGTGCAAAATACTTGCACCTAATGTGCACACAAAATACGGGTCCAACAAATGTTGGCCAACGTCGCGCGCCGTATAAATAATCGCCGCCTATATAAATATTCACCAATGTTGCAATGCCCAATGGATCTGCACACATCTTGCGCACACTAACCCTGCCCCCACTGATCTGCACTCATATGTATCAAACAACTCATTCCAAATAAATCCAAAAATTCTAAAAATATCCATTAATTCCAACATATGTGAACACTCTAAGGTCCACAATAATAATTCAAACCTTATACATTGGATAAAACTTTGCACACCTAATGTATGTGCAAAATACTTGCACCTAATGTGCACACAAAATACAGGTCCAACAAATGTTTACAAATGTTTGCCAACGTCGCGCGCCGTATAAACAATCGTCGCCTATATAAATATTCACCAATGTTGCAACACCCAATGGATCTGCACACATCTTGCGCACACTCACCCTGCCACCACTGATCTGCACTCATATGTATCAAACAACTCATTCCAAATAAATCCATATACAACTATTATCAATTTATATGTATAAACAAGGAAAACAAACATATATTATAAATTATTTATATGAAAACAAATGGATAGTAGACATATGTAGCTATACCTATGTATGCATAAATATAAAAGACAAAGTATCACAGCAGGATGCATTTTGTTCTATTGACTGCTTAATGTCTCATTTTACGAAATAATTAAAAAATTTGTCTAAAAACATCTTCAAAGTATGAGATAACAATAAATTACAAAACTCATCAATGGCCAGTTTTGTGAGTTATGCGCAATATTGCAGTCACATATTGAAAGATGAAGTTTTCGGATCTTAATAATAATGGACGATCTAATTCATGTTTTCTTTCTAGACTAGAAAATATGAAAAGAGCGTTAGATTCCCATGACCACTTTTGATTTATAGTTGTACTAAATGAAAATGGAAGGTTGGGTCTCATTTATATATATGGGTAAATACTTAATTCGTAGAGACAATAAAACATACAGATGTATAGAACAAACAAATAATGAAAGAAAATAGAAAAGTAGTCGCGTAAATATACATGGATATAAATAAAGGGTGAAAATATAACTAAATTTTTATATTATTAAAGTTTAATCATGAATGAAGGGAATAAATACTCATTAAAATATGTATATAGATAAATACATGGATATATGTATGTGTAGTTATTAGATGAAAAATGGGTATAGATAATTAAATGCAAAATAAATGATAAATTCTAAAGATATGTGTATGTATATATATCTATATATCAATAATTAAATAATATAAATTAATGATAGAAAATATTATAAATATATCAATAATTAAATAATATGAATTATCACCCTACTGAAGAACTAAACAAAAATTTCACAAATTAATAATATTATTACTAGGGTATATTTTAGAACAAATTTGATTAAGGTATATATATATGCATAAATATTTTCAAGAAAAATACCTGGAGTTAGTGTTAATTTAAAATACCAAATTTATGCATGTTCAGCTGTAAGGCAGATGAAGGAAAGAATGGGTATGAATATTGGTAGAGAGAAAGTAGTGAATGAGTGTGGTAGGAATAAGAGTCGATGTGTAGCTAATCTGAACAAGTGGTAGGAATAAGACTCGATGTGTAGCTAATCTGAACAAGTGGTCCGTTGAGGGTTCCATTCGCTTGAAAATTTGTAGGGTTGATAATCAAGAACGCAATGATTTTCCTTTGTCGGACAAAAATCTTGTTGAAAGGGGTTACGCAGATTGAAGTAGAGGCACACATGTAGATGTTATAAAAACTTATAATAACAATGTCAAATATCAGTAGGTTATGAAATTTTAATTAATCTATACATGTAACAAGTTTATCAATTTTCAAAATTTCGATTTCAAACTTATAAAACAAGACTTTAGGGCCTTTGAAATTTCAAAATAAAAATCGTTGTAAGGTTTTTTGAAAAACTCAACCATCATTGCAAGAAAAATAACTGACTTGAATTTTCCTTTTTTAAAAATCCATGAAGAAGGCTTAGATGATGCAAAATCATTAGAAGAGCTTGTGATAAGAGGGCCATCTTGTTTGTTTTATGCCATACATGACCAGTAGTAGCTGGTCTTTCTCTCTCCAGCTAAATGTGTGATACTCTTTTGATACAAGAATCAAGATAGCCAGCTCAACAGATGATCCAGGGGGCTGGATCTTTCTACACTGGGGATGTAAAGAGATTATATATGGACAATGATATAAAGGTTTTCTTTTAATGGTATTTTCACTTCATAAAAAGAAAAGCTTGTGATAAAGTTTAGTTTAAAAAAACCTTGTAATAAAGTTGTTCAAAGCTTTCTTAAAGCCTTAGAAGGTAAAGGCTTAAAGGCTTTAGTGAAGCCTTATAACAAAGGCTTTAGTAGACTTTTAATAAGGCTTAAAAGCCTTAAAGTGAAGGCTTTGAAAAGCCATAGAACTAAATTAACTAAGTCTTAATTAAAGCCTTTAATCGGAAGGCCTTAAATTAAAGCCCAATAATTAAAAACAACGACTTCGCCTGCCCTCCATCGTCAAACACAGTGTGTGAGATGAGGCTCTCACAGAGATCTGAGACTATGGCCATGTTCAGCATATGCTGCAGGGATTAGATCATCCAAAGTCTTTAATGGGATTTTCATGAGACGAATAAGCAAAAACCATCTTTGGCACAATAGGTGTTACACGTAGGTAAGCCTTGAAAATAGAAGAAAATAAAAGTTTCTTGACAAGAATTGAATTCCTTTCTCGGGCAATATGCAGGACAAGACAATACTTTCTTTATTGAAGAAACCCAATGAAAATCCTTCAAATTTTGAAATTCAAGAGAATCAAACCTTTAAAATTTGGAGAAGAAATCCTCCTTGTCATCACAGAAATTCACCTGGGAGACTTGTCCTTCTTCCTTGATTTTCCCAAGCATCTTGTTGACTCTGATACCAATGTTGGAAGCCATGGTGAAGCCTATGATAAAATATTAAAGCACAAAACCAAAAGCATTGAGATAAAAATAGAGACTTTGCATGGTACGCGAGATTGGGTTAAATCTCCCCCATCATGGGAGAGACTCACGTCCTCCCATGATGTATTTATAATGTATTCCTTAAAAAGCAAGAACGAAAAATATATGTATGTCTCCACTTTGGGCTTTCACGTACAATACAACATATGTGAACACTCTAAGCTCCACAATCATAATTCAAACCTTATACATTGGATAAAACTTTTCACACCTAATGTATGCACAAAATACTTGCACCTAATGTGCGCACAAAATATAGGTCCAACAAATGTTTACCAACACCTCGCGAGCCATATAAATAATTGCCGCCTCTACAAATATTCGTCAATGTCGCAACACCCAATGGATCTACACACGTCTTGCACACACTAACCCTGCCCCACTGATCTGCACTCACATGTATCAAAAAACTCATTCCAAATAAATCTAAAATTCCAAATAAATCCATTAATTCCAACACCCTCTCTAAGATTGGGACCATAGCTCATTAAATTTTGAAAAATCTCAAAAACTACTTTTTTATTTGAGCTAAAATGTGCAGCTTGAAAGATGTGGCACTCTTAACTACCCACATGAATTTTTAATTTCAAAGTCCATCAAATTAGGCATATTTAAAGTCTTTAAATTGAGATATCTAGCTGTAGAATTTAGATTTTTGAATATTTTTTTCTAGACACGCCTACATCTATGCTCTTAAAATGCTTCTATGAATTTTGCACTATTTATATTAAATTCTATGAATTTTGCACTATTTATATTAAATTCTATGAGGTTTATAGATTTTTTTTAAAATTTTAAAACTTATTTTGTTATAGTTTAGAAAAAAGGTTTTTGAGATATCCATGCTTTGTATACTTATCTAGGGTTTGGGAGGGTTTTCTCGAAATTTTATCACTTACGTTTCTTTGTATAGAGAGAGATTTGGATCTTTGTGTCTATCCTTTAACTTCCATATCCCAACTATTTTTCTTTCTAAAACTCTTCCTTTCCCTCCATTTTCACATTTATGGTGGCACTAGATCTTCTCAATCCTAGAACGATTTTGATACAGACACCAAATGGGAGAGAGAATGAAGGGTGTTGCTGATTTTCTAGTGCCATTTAGTTGGAACTAAAAAATCATCTTTCCATTCATTGATCTTTTTGTATAAATTCAAAGCAGAAGAGAGCCATGGAGGTATGTTTTATATTATATTTTGGGGCTTTATTATGGTTAGTTGGTATCTTTAAAAAAAGTTTATCTTGATTTTTTATTAAGAATAGTTGGTGTATTTAAATGTTTTATTTTGATTTTCTATTAATATTAGTTCAATAGTTATGTTTAGTGTTGGGATTTAAATGATTTCATGTTATGTATAATATTATGTTAGTTATATTTCATGCCAAGATAATTTTTATACTTGTTACTTGGCATTATATGTTGTTTAATGTGGTTTATTTATTGTAATGATTTGATGTGGATTAACACTATCTCTTCATCCACAAAGAAACAAAAGTGAAGAGAGATATAGATGTTTGTGTTAATATTGAAGATGTGTGCCAACAGAGGGAAATAAAAGACATAGAAGAGAGATATAGATGTTTGTGTTAATGACTTGTTTTAGTAAAGGTTTGATTTTATATTTTTGTTAAATGTAATATTTAAGTTTGGTTTAATTTTATGTTTAATATTTCTACTGTGATTTATTTTTCTATTGTGATTGCATCAAACTTAATGTTGTGTTGTGATTTATTTTTCTATTGTGATTGCATCAAACTTAATGTTGTGTTGTGCTATCTATATTGTTGCTTATATTAAGTTTAATTTCATGTGATGAATGTAGGTAATGTTTAAATGTTGTGTTTAAATTGTTTTAGTTAATGTGTACTAATCCAAATGGTATGGTAGAAAAATGATTAAGATGCAAGAAGAAATAAGAAGAAGAATATAGACTTCCAACTAAATGCCAACGAGTATGCCCCATTCTACAAGAGGACTGAAGTCTCATTGATGCAACCCATCAATGATGAAATAAGAAAGAGAAGTAGGATACAAGCATGTAGATCTATGGGTCATGGTGGGGATGGATCAATTTATCCACCTGATCCTCTTTTTCAATGACCTCCCCAATTTTTAGGGCTAACCTCATTCATCAAGTATTTTTGTGTGAGGGAAATGCATGGTTATTGGGGTGTACTTGGAGGTGTACTTGGAGGCTTACAACCTAAGCTCATAGTATTCACACATTTGCCCAATGGATCTTAATGAGGAAGGAAGCAAGGATTGTGCATCTCAGTAATGCACTATAACTAAAGAAAATGAATGTAAAAATTTACAAGACATGGTACATGCAATGCAAGTAGAGAATGCTTGATTATCTACCAAGGTGTAGGATTTAGATGCCATGAATAAAAAGAAGAAGACCGTTGTATTTGGACCCACGATAATAAGAAGGTAGGCACGTGAACATACAAGAACGCTCAAACTAATCCATGAATTGGTCAAAGAAAGTGGGCAATACAGGCATCGAGTCTTTGTAGGGTGAAAACATGAAGAATATGTTTTGTTATCCAAACAAGGAAGTGGATGAAGCAATTGCAAAGGTTATCACATAAGGAGTGGTAAAGTTTACACTCAAATACCATATGTTTAAAACATTTAGTGGTGATGATGTTGCGAGAGATAGTTTACAAGAGGTGAGCAATACCTTAATAGAAAATGAGACATAGGAAGTACGTGACAAATTAGGGATAAGTTGCCAATCATATGCAATGATATATAAACAATTAGATGCGGGGTTTAAGGCAGTGATACAAAAGATAAGGATTTTGCCTCCCTAAACCATTTCATGTTTGACAAGCATAAAATTTATTGAATGGTAAGGTCTTAGAGCTAATTGGTAAGCTTTAGCATCTATGTCATACATATATTAATATAAGTTTTGTTCAAAAGAAGTGCCCTTTACCCTACATGCAAACAATAGATGCATGCAAGTTTTAAGCAATAATGGCAAAATTCTACAACATATTGGAGAATGTGGAGGAAATCTAAATTTTATCTTAAAGCAGAGAGGTTTTGAAGGATCAAAATTTAGAGCAAGTTAACTTGACGTCCATGAATAGGGCATTCATTTCATTGTATGGTTCAACATATGCAATAGAGTATTGTTCAGTGTGCTACTCTCTCTCTCTCTCTCTCTCTCTCTCTCTCTCTCTCTCTCTCTCTCTCTCTCTCTCTCTCTCTCTCTCTCTCTCTCTCTCTAGTCATGGAGTTTTTGGTGTGGTTTTAACCATCCCTCAATTTGACCAACTCATCTCTCACCCCCAACAATTTGGCATTGCCAATCTCAACAATTCAATCCTAACATATTTCCTAGTCATCCGGATTACTTTAGTGTGCATTCTCTGAGAATGAAATATGGTGACTCACCACATTTGAGGTACCAAACAAGGATCATCTTCAATTTTTCTTCAATTTTATAGAGATTTGGTATCTCTATCAAATTGGTATCTTTGTCAAATTAAAGAAAACCTTTAACATGCAACACTTGTAAAAACCATGCAAAGGCAAAGAAATTCCTCTCTACACCACAAAACACAAATGGTGACTTGCTAGTTTGGCAACCAGAGAATTGTGATGCATGGAATAAATTACACATGGCCATACTTGATCAGAGCAATGTAAGAAGGACATGGATAGAAAAGATAAATTTATGGATTGCACTTAACAAATTAGCATAACATTTACATGAGATGACATTTACATCAGATAATGCCAAAGAATTTAAGGTGGTGACTATATTTTACAAGACAAAGGCTTGGACTTTAAGTAGAGTCGCACGTTATATGGTAAGAGATCTTGAAGTTAGTATTACAAAAATTACTACACATTTTATTCGAAATCTAATTGTGGAATGTTTCTTATGATTACAGTACATCTTAGAGGCTCATGGTCCTTACTTTGTAAACAAAGGAAGTTTAGCAATCTAGTCTACACATGGTATGGAGCGCTCTCATTGGCAAGCATGATGCAGTTTCCAAAAGGAAAAAACTCATGGAGGTGAAGTCTATGATCCCAATCCCAGGAGACAATTGCTCCAATGGTGGTAGAGGAAGATAACAAAGGAAGTTTAGCAATATGTTCAACACAAGGTATAGAGTGATCTGGTCTATAGAAGAAATAGAGTGATCTAATTAGCAAGAATGTTGTGGTTTCCAAAAGGCAACATCTCATAGAGGTGGAGGTCCATGATGTCAATGCTGCATGAGATAATTACTCCAATGGTGGTATAGAAAGATAGAGATAAGGTTGGAGGAAAATAAGTCCAAATAAGCGATTCAAAGAGCAATATGTTATGATAAAAACATTGTTTGAGAATTCAACAGCTAGACAACACCATGCGAATTGGTTTGAGAACTCAAATAAGCGATGGTAGTAAATGGAAAACATGATTGTTGTATATGATGTTGGATAAGTTTTCATAGTCGAAATTGGTTGTGTATAAAAGCATGTTATAGTTTATGTTTGGTAAGTTATCATAGTAGTAAGTTTCGATCCATGATTATAGATAAGTTATCATGTTGAGAATATTGAAAAGTTATCATACTCCTATATATAAATATGAAGGCATAGCTTTTATTTCTTTTATTAGAACCACCCTTATTTAATTTCTCTCCACTCTTCTAGCTTGCTTTAATTTCCTTCATTGAAGTCATTGAGCATACAAAAAGAAAAGTGATGGAAGGAATCTCAACAAGGTGTGCGTTGTGACAACTATACACATCAATGAAACCCTTGCGTAACCCTGCTAGGGATGAAGCTCCAAATATGAAAACCAAAGACCATCCCTCTTTGAGAAATAAGGAAGTAACAAAAAACTACCAAGCTGCTCATATCAAGGGCACCTTCTCAAGGTTGGTGAGAAAGGTATTTCAAGTCCTAAAGTAATGGTCTCTTACCAGTTTTTTTTCTCGAGCTAATAATGATGTCAATGAGATTGAGCAATGGTGGATGAGCTTGCTTGCTATCCAAGAAGGAGCTAAAGCTTACTTGATTGTTTGTTGCACGATGGCCAATCGTGGTAGCCATCCATGCTGGGCACATCACTCTTAAGGACAAGGATCTGAGGCTTGTGTGAAGGCTTCACAACAATGGTGATGCCTTTAGTTTGAATCACGGCATGCTTTAAATAGAAAGGAGGATACTTGTCATTAGGGAGTCTATGCTTGATTCATGTGTGTGCACTTATGAATTGTCATTTTTACTGTGTAGGAATTATGTGTGTGTTGTATTAGATGTAAGATGAAATGTACTAGATTTAAAGTTATCAATGTGAAAGCACTTGTAGCATTTGATGTCATGTGTGATTATTACTTTGAACCGATCTTTTAATTTTCAATCGAGTATACGAAATGCAATCCAAGCACAATCTTTTGATTTTTCTATCAAACACAATAAAAACACAACAAAAGCTTGAATTCTATTTCTTATAGCACAATGAATATGGTTACCTTCTATGTGTGCACTATAGCAAGTAACATTATAGATTAGGAGCTAAGAAAATACCTTAAGGAATTCCTCGACTTAACCATAGATGAGGTTAAGAGGTTACAAGTAGTAGGTGAGCGGTAACCTCTCTTAACAAAAGATGAGGTTAAGAGGTTATCAGTGTAGGTGAGCAGTAAAAGATGAGGTTAAGAGGTTATCAGTGTAGAAGATACTCAAGAGCATCTATGGTGACGGCACTCAATGAAACACGACATGGGGTCATGACTAAGGGGGGTAGTAGAGCTCTTGCTCCCTCATGTGTCGAAGACCTAAAGAACATCTTACATAAGAAGATAATCTAGAGCATCTACGCTCATGGCACTCAATGATGCAAGACATGGGTCATGACTAAGGGGGGGAGGGGGATGGCCAACAAGTCGAGACGAGAGCTCTATGTTGCCTCCTCGTGAAGGTCAAGAGCCGTATCTATTGGATCCCTCTATGTATGTCAAACGGTAGCTCAACGTCTCGAGGCTCAGTAGGGTCCTCCTCAAAATTAGAGCACAAAATGTAAATAGCAAAATCAATATCCCATTCAATTAGATCGATTGAGATAGGCTCTTCATAGGAGATAGGGGTGGAGATTGTGTGTGAAGATGTGGAGAGACATGCACTAGCACTCTCTTGACCACCTTATTATGATTATCTCCACTCGTCATGGAGAAGAGGAAATCCAAAGATATCCAATGAGAGGCAGAGTTAGGGATGGAGAATGTGATAGTATCACATCCCACACAAAACATAGCAAAGCACTATGCTAGTAGGCACTACAGCGATAAAACAAGCTCTCTAGAGCTTGACGCTCTTTCAAAACCTTGGGTGGATCTGGTCCCCAAGGTGAGCATCTCGAGTTCTAGAGATCTTGTAAAAGCATCCTAAGTAGCCATCAAGAGGGAGTGCTAGGAAAGCTAAGGAGAGTAGGCAAGATGGTAGAAAGTAAGAGAACATAGTATGAGCCCCAGTTTTACTCATATTTATACTTACACTAAACTTACCTTTATAGTTAAACTTATCTTTACACTTATATATATATATATATATATAACTATAAATACATATATATATATATATATATATATATATATATGTATTTATAGTTATATATATATATATATATATATATATATATATATATATATATATATATATATATATCTTTATAGCTTATTTTTATACTTATATTTATTACTTGTCGTGAACTTATCTTTACACGTATATTTGTTACTTATATATATACTTATATTTTATTACATATAGTGAACTTATTACTTACACTAGACTTATCCTTATACTTATATTTATTACTTATAGTGAACTTATCTTTACACTTATATATATAATTATATATTTATATTTATGTTTATGGTTAAAAATATTTTTATACTTATACTAATACTTGTTCACTCATAATTTTAGTCTTCTTTATACTTATCCATGCATAGTTATAGTTTTCTATATGTTAATTTTTATATTTATCATTAAAGATCTTTATACTAATTCTTATTCATACTAATGCTTATATTTATGGTTTTAAAAAAATCTTATATTAAGACTAAAATTCTAACATTACAAAAATAATCATAACATAAATTGAAAATACTTAGGGAATAGACATATACAATTCGTTTCATTAATAAAAAATAGCCAGATGATCATTACAGGGATTCCACAATCTAAGAAATACAAGAGGCCAATTTTCCTTCACACTAATTGTAATTGTGTCATGGCCTCCTCAGCCGACCTTGGCATCCACCATTTTAGAGAATTCTCGAAACCTCGAGTGTCTTGATCTAAGCTTATTCAATCACCTCTAACAAGCCTCCATCTTATGTACGTGAATCGCATGCCTATGTTTGTCGAGAAACAAAGTACCTACCACAAAAACAAATTAAGAGAGCATAATTTCTTATAGAATATGCATAAATTTACATTTTGGATAAGTTATGACCTAAGAGTAGCATTAGATTTGGTCACTCGATATTTAACTATATCCTATTTTTGTTTTCTTTAAACCCTCACAAGTTGTAAACAAGTATGCAAAATAGACAAATGGAATAAACCAGCTCAAGTGAACATCTTTCAAGCTAGTAAAACTAGTTTCATAGAAGCTTGCATGTCATTTGCAATCTTCAACCTACAAGATTCTATTAGGTCCGTGCTAGGTGTTGTGGCCATTGTAAAGAAGACAAGGGCAGGAGTGGAATGTGTTCTAACAAGCCATATATGTCATTTACGAGATGGCACATAAACATACACGAATCATAAAAGAATATCCATTGGGTTGCCACCAAAGAGTTGGTATTCTTATTCTCAAATAGCAACACCCCCATTTCAAAATGATAGATGTTTAGTTTTCCACTAAGGCACTCCATTGATTGCCATTCTTCAATTCTTCTCCCTCATCCTGCAGCACTCTCTAAGGTACTTCGTTTGTTTTTGTTTTTATCTTAAGACTCTAAGGGATACTTATGTAAGAAACTTTCTTCTTGTTTGGAAATTGACATTTTCTTAGGCTTATCCTCTCATTGATGAAGGCAATGAGCAGATAAAATGTAAGTTGTGTGTTTACAACTAAAAGTGAACGCTCCATTTGGGGACAAGGGTAGTAAAACTATTCAAAACAAGCCTTGGAAGTGCATCAAAATTCTAAAGCACACAAAAAGTCATAAGAGAGACTTAATTAGCAAAAAAGAGCCCCATCTAAGGTTATTAAAAAACATGTGGATCTAATGATAGATGCAGAGAAAAGTCATATAGTAAGTTTGATGCAAATTTTGTGGTTTGTGGTGAAACGAGATATGTCTTTAGATTCATTTGAGGAAATGTGTTACTTTCACATATTTATGTGCACACCAAATATGCCATCAACTAATGAGTACTTATCTTACACTAACTCAATAGCCAGAAAAGGCAAGTTATCTTTTTAATTGGGAAGCCCTTAGAAAAGAAATTTGTGTGAGTTTGGTTTTCTCTATAGATGAGAGCACAAACCGTCATTATGAAAAACATCTAATTATGTACATTATGTATCTATCTAAAGGTGGCTGTGGTGAAAGTAAAACTAAATATATATGTCTTATTCGCATATGTGATAAAAAGCTCAATCTATGCTTGTGGGAATTAAACAATCACTAACCAATGAGAGGCACTTGGCTCCATGGCACTAATCCTTTAGGCATCTCAAAAGTCATGGGATATCTTTGTGGGATCAGAGGCACATATGGTACCAGTTATTGACCACATGACCCACGAAGTCACATCTGATCAATTGTAAAGAAGCCACCAAAAATTGGGAATCCAAAGTCTGACTTTAGGATCTAGATCCTGTGACCTTGTTGTATTCTCTTTTTAGATGTAATTCTTCATTTCACTTTGGGCGAGTCATCAATCACTACATCACTTGTGATCTCCCCTGGTGCCTATATGCCCATCATCAACTTGTTTTAGGCTTTGACCTTACCCATAAGCTCATTGTATTTCTAGTACTCCCTATATAGGAATGTATGAATAACTCTTTTTTGGCAACCAAATTTTTTTTGGTGGGAATAAGCCACTATTCTTGACACCAAGCACATTATTTGGCTTATGCTTAAGGAGAAGGGTCTAGTCATGCTTGTTGATTTTGTATGCTCGCACACAATTCTAGATGCAATTACCCGAGGACAACACAAGTGCCAAACTGGCTATGCAGTACACCTTACTACCATCCATTGATGCTTGTAGTAGACTCTTTTTTTTTAAGTCGAGTACTTGATTTTGGTTGTCCTTTGACTACTTGGGTTTGTTAGTGTGCTTCTTGAGAATTCTTTCCAAAGGTTGAATCTGCCTAGGCTTCAAGTACCCAATTATAAATCACACGATCACATGACCAGGGCCAAAATTTGATAAGTTTCTTAAAATTTCAATTGATACAATTTTTGAAGTTTCTTTTCATTTGACATAAAATCTTAGAATTATACCTTTTAAGTGACATTGGATACATGAGATGAAATGCATTCTTTATATATCAAGACATATATTTAAAGAGAGAGCACTTATGACCATAACATGTATTCCTAATAACATATAGTAACATAAAAAAGCATACCCACATCATGACTAAAGACTTACCATAGGGAAATGTAGGAGCCATGCCTTGGATAATTGGTATTTGAAGAACCATTAGGAATGGATGCTATTACACCACCCGTTAGGAGTCAACCTTATGGTCATCGAGATATAGAAGCATCCCCCTACCTTTATTTAACTGCATCCTCCTCCCATCGCTAGTGAGCTAGGCCACCCAACCCACCTCCTATCATCCATGGTGCACTAGGCACACCAACTAGGTGGTGAACTAGGGAACTTGACCCAAGTGTGAAAAAAAAAAAGATAAGGGAGATTCAAAATTAAAAGCTTTTATGATATAGACTATGCCATGCTCAGAGATCACCTTCTACAATGTCTCGTCCCACTAATGGGTTGGGTTATAACATAGGGCTCCTCAATGACACACCTCAACCCATCTTCCTAACACAACCCTCAATAATTAAAGAGGAGCCCCCCTTATACTTTTACACACTTTTCTCACACACCCACACAACAAGGCCCCCGACTTTACTGAAATTTTTCACAGCTCGAACCCCTTGCAAGCACTTCTAGCAGCACACCCACACAGCAAGGCCCCCGACTTTATTGAAATTCTTCATAGCTCCAGCCCCTTGCATGCACTTCTAGCACACTCTTGTATCCCCAAAAACCCTACTAAACCACCATGAATTGCTCCAACTATTTCTTAATTATGAACTTTTATGTCCTCTCTTTTTTGCCTTGCTAGGCTTACACCACCAAAGGCCTTTATGACCTTGCCTTTCACAATATAGGGGATTTGCCCAACCCTACATTTGAAACCGTCCTTGCATTACACAACATGACCCACCACCATGAGACCTTAGCCATGCATCTCCACTTGGGCCACATGATAAGGACAAGAGGGAGTGTGGGAGGGAAGCAATAAATGGGTTGGGAGGGAGAGAGAGGAGACTTGTTTAGGGCTTGGTTCTCAATGTAAGAAGCCTCACGAGCAGGAGAGATGAAGGGGAGAGGAGAAATGAGGAAGAGAGGTTAGGTGTTAGTAGTTGTTATGATGACATGCAATTAATAAAACTCAAATTTAATTTATTATAATATGTATATTAGTAGCAATGTACATAATAATATTGTAATACATGTATCAATATATATACATATGCATATATAACAAGAAAAAATGAGATTTTTTTTTAGAAATGCCATGTCAAATTAAAGGTAATTTAGAGCACTATATTTCATAATGAAAAGCAACTTATGACACATTTCATGTTTTTTGACATGCTAATAAAATTTCTAGCTATCAGAGGAGAGCAAAGGCTAGTGTCCTTGCTGTGAAGTTTGAACATCGTGTCACCACCTGATGGTCATCTTTGTAAGAATGCACTATATTATGAGTAGCCCTTGGTTTTGAATGGTGACCCCTACTTTTTTTTAAAAGGGAAAAATCCAAATTTCCCTTCTTATAAGAAGGGAAATTTTTTCACTTACCCTTCTTTTGATAAAATGACTTTGTTTTACAGCTTTTCTTTGATACATTCTAGTTTTATTCGCTATAGATCCTCTTATATTAAAAAACAATAACTATTCTGTCTTAAACTTGAGAAACATTTAAAATTTATATGTAGCTACATATTTTCCAAAACAAACTTGAGAAACATTTCTTTACCTTAATAGTATTCACAAAATATGAAAAATAAATAAATATCAAAAAATAATACTTTTGCAAAAGTTATATATCCTTTTATATTTAAGACAAACAGCTATAATATTTAAGAGTTGGGAAATGTTTCTTTTTCAATGTTTGTCACAAAACATGAGAGAAAAAAAAATTGAAAGATAAATCTCTTATAAAAGCTATACTTCAAAAATAAAGAAGCCATATATATTATTCATTCTCACTCAACCTTTGAGACTTTCTTTCCTTCAATGACTCTCACATGTCAAATATTCTATTTGTATTCATACCATCAAGTTTCTTATCAATAGAAAGTGACATAAACATCATAAGTCTATCCAAGGTCTTCAAGCAAAGACAAACACTTTTTCAAAGCTTAAATAGCACTGGAAACATCTATCTCCACTCTAGTTCATTGCCACATTGAGTCCATGTATCAAAGAGACCTCTGGTTGGATAGGCTTCTAATAAGGTTGTGACAAAACATGGCAATTCAATCTCACATTCATCTTTATCTACAAGTGCGTATAAACTATTTGCAAATCTATCACAAAGCCAATCCAAAAATTATCTTGAAAATTTACCTCAATCTACTTTTTTCCCCGCGTAATTTTTAGGTGAAAAGAGATTTCCTGCATTGGCAATCAAAAAACCTTTCATCATCGAATCCTGATAGTATTTCTTGAATAAAATCTTTTGCCAAAGCAATGCATCCTCTAATATCTCCCACTCATCTACTATCAAGAAGACTTTCTAACTCTAAAATATGCTCAATTATCTCACCATCTTTATTCTTATACTTCAAAACCCACTTTAAGCTTTTTTTAAGAATTCTTTAAGATGTTTTGGACTCCCTCTAAAATATCTATCCCTAAATGTGTCCATCACAACAATCACATCTCTCCCTATGCTTGTTATGTCAACATGCTAATACATCATCTAAAAAGTGGATAAGAAATTGAACTTGAAAATTTATCCCTTGAGCTGAGTTTCACAAAGCTACCACGTGGCAAGAATTTGGAGGTTCGAAAAGGAGAGGAGGAGATTTGAGAAGGTTCGGGAAGAATTAGAATTTGGAGGTCTCAAAAGATGTGAAGTCCGAGTTTACACACTCGTATTACCTAAAAATAACAAGTTACGAGTGACAATGGTGGGACCAACCTAACAATGGTCTAAGGGAAAACACAAATTTTTCTTGTCTACCATCAAATTGGATTGAGATTGAACTGCTTACCAAAAAACAAAAATCATATCAATGCTTTGTCAAAGTTTCTGGCAAGATTCAAAGCTCTCACAAGGTGATGTAAGCTTACAAGTACCATCACACCAAGGATTTGATTGCCCTAAGAAGACTTCACACTAATATTCCCATACAACATTTTTCTCAACAAATCACAAAACTTTAAGTTTTTGTGAAGAGTTTATAAATTTTTGAGCTACAATATAACTAGCATTCTTTATTTTTTACAATTTTAAAAAAAACAAGGAATTAAAATTTACAAGTTAAAACAACAATATTACATATGCATTGCGATATAGTTTGTAGGTTTTCTGTGAACATTGCTTCAATATGAATTCAACGACTAAGGTGTATACATCAACCAAAGACAAGTTCCTAAAGACAAATGCGCGAAATAGTATTGCATGACAAGAAGCCAATTTGGCATTATTCCAACAATCTTCGAGTTAATTAACAAGTACTGTGTGCTCATAGAAGCCCATGACAACACTGAGATATGCCCAATAACATACTCACTATTTTGTAGAAATGAGAGAGTAAGGTATACTAAGTTTTGGGAATAATGCAATTGTAAACCACCCATCATCCATTTGTATAAGAAACATTTTTTCTATGTTATAAATGGACCACACATTGCATCATGTAAGACTACACACTACAACTCTCTTGTAGTTGCTCAATGCATTATCCAAAACTATAAACTACGTTTCTAGCTCTCGTGTAGTTGCTCGACGCGATGATGCTCAGGCATGGAAATTAAGGTATTGTGTCAAAGATCTTACCCAAACAGGATATGCCTTATTTACAAGATGGTATACTAGTCGATATGATATTAAGTCCCTTAGGAGTGTACCTTCATGATTGAATGTAGGATAGATTTTTGAGTGTTTGCTCAAGCTAGCTGGGGAGAAGTGTCTGTCTTTCTCTTTGGTTTGCAAGCACCACTGCATTAGTGAGTGTTTTAGCTTCAATGTAAGCTCTTAGTTAAGTTCAAGCAAGGTTGTAAGGAGTTATAGCTCAAGATTTAGCTTTAAGCCATGGTTGTGAGATCTTTCAACGTCTTGAGTTAAAAAGCAGATAGCTCAAGTGGTGAAGGCATTTGCCTTAGGACCATAGGACCAAGAGGTCCTGGGTTCAAAACCCCCCTTGGTGCTTCCTCAACAACATCGCCTACGGGCGAACAATCAAACACCTATGGGCAATAAAAATCGGTGACTTTTGGGCCTAAGGCCAATCAACAAAATAAAAAAACATATCCTCACATGCTTGATCTACTTGCTTGAGCGGAGTAGAATGTCTTTTCCCAAGTGCGGTTGCTAGGTCCAGGGCGGTTACACTATTGTTGTTCAACTAAACGAAGACTCGAGTGTTTAACTAGGTGCTAAGAAAATCCGTTCCAACATCTTCTACCCGTCACCTAGAGAAGCTAGTGCCAAGTCACGACAGGCCATGACAACACTTTACAGCTCTTACTCTTATTAGTTCCCACTCTCTAAGTGCGGTGTTGTCACAGTATGCAATTACTCCAATCCTACTTAAGATCACGCCTCTTTTCTGACTGGAATTTCCTAATGCTACGTAACACCTAAAACCCTAGAAAGAAAGAGCATTATGTGAGCAACTGGATAAGGACTAATCAACTTCCGTCCTTGACCTAGAGCCAGTTGAAAAATTAACATGCCCGCTCGAGGAGTTTTCAAATCAGAACCACAATTCAAAAACGTAGTAAAATAATGTGAATTTTGCAGAGAGTATACCTCTCAATGAAATTCTAGCGTAATTGTGTGTGATCATTGCAATTAATTTACATTTCTCTCAGGCTTGGTTCTGGTCCTTTCAACAATGATAGCTTAATGTAAAGGCATGATAATAGGGCACTTCCTGGCGCTTCTAACTCTGATGAAGACAACTGCAAGGCTAGGGTAACATGCATTACCACCTTGCTGACTTTGGTAATAACACGCACTCAGCCCTCTTTCATGCAGCCATTTTTCCACACAAGATTTTCTTCCTACCATATCAATAATAGTTACTAGACACCGATGACAACAGACCTTTTACTGCCATCACTTTGCTGCTAGCTTTACCCTCGTTTGAAATATGGGCACTGAGGTGAAACGTTGTACAGTATCATAACTCCAGGGCTTTGATGGTCCATATCGAAGAAACAAAAGGTAGCGCCAGCGTAGAAAGCATAATAAACTCTTTAGAAATTCAACCAACCTTCAAAAACCAAACCAGCAGTCACATGGAGCTCGCAATGCAATCAACAATCAACGATCACCAATTCTTAGCAAGTACAAACCTATTCACTAACTTGTAAGCATAACAAAGTTTCAAATTTCCAAATCCAACACATGCTTCTCGCTGGGCATGCCACACACGCACGCACGCGCACACACACACACACACAAAGATGCTAAGACAAATCATGTCGCAAAACACTCTTAGAAGAAACAACACCGATGCAACCTAATACTCCTCTCCATCTCCACCTTCATCATCGTCTCCACCTTCTGCACCCACTTCCTCGTAATCTTTCTCCAAGGCAGCCAGGTCTTCACGGGCTTCAGAAAACTCCCCCTCCTCCATGCCTTCACCTACATACCAATGCACAAATGCACGTTTGGCGTACATAAGATCGAACTTGTGATCGATGCGAGAGAACACTTCCGCCACACTGGTGGAGTTAGAGATCATGCAGACAGCCCTTTGGACCTTGGCCAGGTCCCCTCCAGGTACTACAGTGGGGGGCTGATAGTTGATTCCGCATTTAAACCCAGTGGGGCACCAGTCTACAAATTGGATTGTCCTCTTTGTCTTGATGGTGGCCACTGCCGCATTCACATCCTTCGGTACTACGTCACCTCTGTACATAAGACAGCAAGCCATGTACTTCCCATGCCTTGGGTCACATTTAGCCATCATTGAGGATGGTTCAAAGGCACTGTTAGTGATCTCTGCAACAGACAGCTGCTCATGGTATGCTTTCTCTGCAGAAATCACTGGAGCATAAGAAGAAAGCATGAAATGAATTCTTGGATATGGCACTAAGTTGGTCTGGAACTCTGTAACGTCCACATTCAGTGCACCATCAAAACGAAGGGAGGCAGTCAGGGAAGATATCACCTGCAACATGCAGTTATCAACCAGGAATTCATCAGCGCAAGTTCTCAGCATGTGATCAACTTAACCAAACAAGCTCAAGGAAAAAGAATTCAGGGTACAAACTTGATCAGATCTCAGCCTGAACCACACACACCTGAGAGACAAGCCTATTCAAATTGGTGTAAGTTGGCCGATCAATGTCCAGTGAGCGCCTGCAGATGTCATAAATGGCTTCATTGTCAAGCAAGACTGCTACATCTGTGTGCTCCAGCAACGAGTGGGTGGACAGCACACTGTTGTAGGGCTCAACCACTGAGGTTGAAACCTGAGGGGATGGATACACAGTGAAACCAAGTTTAGACTTCTTTCCATAGTCCACAGAAAGCCTCTCAAGGAGCAAAGACCCCAAACCAGACCCAGTTCCACCCCCAACTGCATTGAAGACCAGGAAGCCCTGAAGGCCTGTGCAGTTGTCTGCAAGTTTGCGGATCCGATCCAGGCAGAGATCCACTATCTCCTTACCAACTGGATAACAGACACAACATTAACATCTCAACTGTACATAAAAATGCAAAAACTAGGTTATTCTTTGGAAAGCTCCTCTGCAATTTGAGACTAGGAAACAGCAAATTAAGAGCGTGGTACTTACCAGGTCTAAGGATGACTAGACCAGGCCTAAACCAAGGCCACTTGGAAACACAGAGGATTAAGTACTTATTGATCTAAGTACATACTTACTAGGTCTAAAAGACCAGACCTAAAGTAAAGTTAGCCTCTTGGAAACACAGAGAACTACTTACTGGTCCAAAGAAGACTACACCTGACCTAAAGTAAGGCTTCTTGGAAAAACAGGATTAAGCACTTACTGGTATAATGGCCACGGGCAAAGTTGTTGGCAGCATCTTCCTTGCCACTTATGAGCTGCTCGGGATGGAACAGCTGCCTGTAGGTGCCTGTACGCACCTCATCAATCACAGTTGGCTCCAGGTCCACAAAGATGGCTCTTGGCACATGCTTCCCAGCCCCTGTCTCACTGAAGAATGTGTTGAAGGCATCATCCCCTCCTCCCACAGTCTTGTCACTCGGCATCTGGCCATCTGGCTGCAAAACCAAAGAAGACACAGAACAACACTCAACATCACACTTTTAAAAAAAATAAGGATTAACTCTGATACCTGCAATGCAGGTACAGAACTCAAACATTTCAAATGTGTCAATTCAAGCAACTGATGGTTCATACATGTAGCATGTCATATTACACAAGTAACATCTTAAATTTCTGTAAACTTTACCACAGATGTATAAAACAGCACGATTTATACAGAAAGACAAATTACAAGCATGACCATTACAGTGCGTAGCACGAGGTAGTGCAAGAAACAGCATGACCCACTGCAGTGCGCAGAGTTCAAAGGCAAAACTGAATGAAACAGAATGTTACCTTATAATGTGTGTAGATCACCTGTTCGTGCTATGGCAATGATAAGATGTCTCAAACGCTAAAATGCCTAATGTAGATCTGCTCTGTTTATGGCGAGCGATGTAGGAATCGAGGGACTAGCGCAGGAAGGTGCCTCAGTATCAGAACTCAGCTACAGGAGAGATTTCGCCAGAAAACATGCCCATGGATTCTGTGTGCAGATCAAATCTGGTCTTCCTACGGCGAGGGACATTTTGTGCGGACCGATCTTATCTCTACTAAGAATGCAGGTATCTGAACAGAGAGGTTCGCCAAGAAAATCTACACAGAGATAGCGATGGAGAAGATGGAAGTGTACCTGGATGCCATGTTCGAGGCAGTAGAGCTCCCAGCAGGCGTTGCCGACCTGGATCCCGGCTTGGCCGATGTGAATGGAGATGCACTCTCTCATGGTGGCAGAAGCTTCTGCGAGAGGCGTGTGCAAAGACGCCCTTACCGAAACTCTCAGGGCAACAGAGATGGAACTTAGAGTCGAGTGTTAAGTGTCGAGTTTTATCTTCTGGAAGCATCGTTTATATTTATAAATAGTTTTGATTTATGGTTTATTGAGAGAAGGTGCAGGCTCTTGCCACGTGTCTGAATCTCCATAAATTTTGAAGGTGCTCTGGCCACGTGTCTGAATCTCCATTAAATTTTCCTGTTTTGATAGGTACGTAGCATGTGCAAACTAATGAAAGTTCCAACTTCCAACTTCCACTAGCTAACGGCGACAGCTGCCCAACCGACGCCCTCCTGGGTAAAATCATGGCAACATTTTTGTTTAAAAAAAGTAACCCCAAGCCTCAAGGCATGTAGAGAAGGGTGTGTGTGTGTGGGGAGGGGGAAGGGGAGATAATTTGGGGGATCTCATGCATGTGTGTGTTGATTGAGTGTATAGTGTGTGTGTGTGTGGGATTTGAACTAGGGATCTCTCAGTTGTTGGAAGCATGAGGCACAAACCAGCACGAGAGAGAGAGAGAGAGAGAGAGAGAGGGGGGGGGGGTGGAAAGTCTCATGAGTGGGGGCTTGTTACTTCAAATTCAACAATTGGATTGTCCTCTCTAATTTTGACCCAACACGTCACTTTTGACATACACACCTGCATGAATATGGTGGGGATCTCCTTTGCATTATGCTCATCCTAACATGTCCTCTCTTGATTTGAGAATCCTATGATGTTCGTTAGTTTGATTGGTCAAGGTTCTCGGTAACCATGATGTTGGAAAACGGGCATTAATGGGCTCGATTCCATCAGTGGCCCATAATTTGTTGAATGGCTCTCCCAAACAACATTTAGTAACACCATAAGGCTTGGAACAATTTTAGTCAAGTGGCTTCAGCCCGTTTGCAATAAGGGCTTAAAGATAGCTGAATTATTTTAGGTTTATCATGGTGATAACATGTTTGATGATTGGAACTAACAATGGTTGAAACTTCACTAGGAATACTGATGATAGCTTATTAATAATATTGATTGAAACTTCGCTAGGAATAGTGCTTATAGCTTATTTTAATAATATTTCTACATTGGTTTTGACATATAAATCCCATCAAAATAGCACTTCAACTTAGCAAGAGTTTCTTCAATGGTTTATTTAGCATACAGCTCCCTTTTTAGTTATAACATCAGTGGAAGTTACAAGATCACTTGAAGAGTCACAACAATAGTGGAGGTTTGTCATTAGTTATACAAGATCACTTGAAGAGTCACAACAATAGTGGAGGTTTGTCATTAGTTATACAAGATCACTCAAAGAGTGGCTCAGGTTGATTGTCAACCCAACCACCAACTTCATGCAAGGTTAAAACCAAAATAATGGGCCCTACATATGTGACAACTGCCCAAGAAAAATTGAATTGTTGGCATGTGCATCCCTCATGGCTAAGATTTCCACTCTTAGAACATATGTTGGTCGCCTCCTAAAAGTTAAGTGTGGATGGTTGTGATATTCTATATATGGAAAATGAGTGAAGAGCCTTAGAGAAGGCTAACCTTTGGCTATTGATCTTGCTTGAAAAGGGTGGAGGGTGGAGGGTCTCGATCTTTGGCTAGAGATCCCATGAAAACTCCTCCCCCAAAAAGAACAACAGGTGGAAATTTGTTTAAAATTGTTAAACAGTATACTTTTAAATCCAAATAAATTTCATACGTCATTGTTCCTCAATTCTTTAAATTTGTTTAAAATTGTTAAACAGTATCCTTTTAAATCCAAATAAATTTCATACGTCATTGTTGAGATTATCACATTTTTTTAAAGGATGATTATTTCATTTTGCATGTGCAAAATTAATTATTTCAATGTTTATTTCCTACTTTTTAATTAAAATTGTCTGAAAAATATAGTTTGCATGCTAGAAAAATCCATAAAAAGGAAAAGAAAGCTTTGTTGAAAACCTAAAAAAGCTTTAAATTTTAGGAGTAAGACCTTAGATCATAGGAACCAAAATCTTGCTCCAAGACCTTCTTTCAAGGCTTAGAAGAGACCCTAAATTTTGTTGTTCCAGTCTAATTATTTTTGTGATGCATAAATTATAATATTTTCAGGCTATAGACAACAATGAGCAAATCTCCAAGAGTTTTCATATTTTTTATTGTTGTGATATTTGAACACCACTTTTATTGTTTATTCTCAACTCATCACACCTTGAGGTAATTTTTCTTATCTGTGATTATTAATTGTATCTGTCATATCTACATTTGTTTATCTAACACTTTACCATGTAGATGTGCTTCCCCAACATCATATGACTACGTATTCAACCCATTCATTACTTGCATCATGTGTTTAAAATTCACACTAATTAATTCAAATATATGAATCCTAGAACTTCTTTTAAAATTGTTTGGTACCATGTAGCATGTACAATAATATTTCTCTTTCAGAATGATTCCAACACTCCCAAGTAAGTTCCTCCATTTTCCATAATTAAAACATCACCTATGCTTGTGATATTTGTGTCCTTTTAATGATGTATTTTGTAGCAAAGCTATTCGACATTTGCAAGTAAGTTGCTATCCTTCATAACTTAGTGAATAATTCTTTTAATAATTCTATGTATGCTTTATCTTCCAGACAGTGATTCGAACACCTTCCAAGGAAGTTTCTCATTGCTATTCTTACAATAATAATCATGCTTAAATAATTGTGCGTAGAATCTCAAACCATACTATTATAAGTTTTATTTCTTATAAAGTCATAATTTAATACAACCCTAGTTACGTTTGGAAGAATAATTATATTTCAATCCATTCGCATTGTTTCTCATTTTTCTCAATGTAGAGTATTATTGCAATCGGATATATATAAGGTACGACTCTCTTACGCTTCAGTTTCATGTTTAAGTCTATTTCAGCTACAAATGTAAATTAATCTTTTATCATCTAAACTTGTTTACTTAAGTAAGACTGTTAGAATTGTTACTAGTCATTCACATTCATATTTGCACTTAAACTTTTGATATATTGAAAAATCAATTTTATCTACTCTTCATTTATAATCTCACATCCTCTCAAACAACCTTTCAACTCAAGGTTAGTATTTCCTATTCTTATATCCATAACCAATTTAACTTTTATTCTTATGATGTTAAGTTTCTCATGAGATTCTGTTTAATAACTTTATATATATCCTATCCATAGAAGTAATAATAATGACTCACATCTCTTTCGAGTGTTAATATTGTTTTTGACAGATAATTTCAATTACACCACAATGATGGAGGTATGTATATGTATATATTCACTTCCTTTTATACAACCATTTTAATAAGTATTTCTATAATATCTTTCCAACCTAAGAACCTAATTAATAAACCATAGATTCAACATTAAGATTAGTTCAAGTTCAATAACTTAAATAAAATTTCTAGATAGAGAAAATTTGTGTCTGAATTTAAGTTTCAGAGGGAACTGGCCACTCCACCTCAAACTTCTATTCTAAAGGAAGTGATGTATGGAATTAATCTGGTGGTATGGGACATCAGATTTGTTTCATATACTTACTCCATACACATTTATGTCTTCTATCTTCTACCATCCTATGCGTGTATGTACAATGCGCCTATGTGGTATGGGACACTTAGACTCGTCTTACATACATTCATTTGATTAGTTCACTGCATATGCATTTTGTGTAGATCTAGTCTTCCACACCAATCATAAAGCCATCCTCTCATGCGTTTATGCAACTGTATATCGAGGACGACCGTATATGGTATGCTTTTAGGCCTCCACTGTTTGTTTTAGTTGGTACGTATATGGAGGGGTGATTCCCGAGGTACTTACGCCGCCTGGCAAACATGTGTGTGGCTTTTATTTGAATATTTATGGGTTGTCTATATCTCAAGACGACGTTGGGATTAATTGATGTGTTCAATTAATTGTTTGACTAACGTGGATAGCGTCTGAGTATAGCAAGGAGAAGTGCAAGGGTATCGATTGAGGTGTCGCACTATACAAGGGTACTGATTGAGGTGTCGTCTGGCTGGTGGATTGAGCGGTGGTGTGAAGATGATGATTATTTCCGTGTAGCTCCACTTCCACGACATGAGTATTTAGAGAATTTTTTTCATAAAAGTAGCCCAAGGAGCTAAGAATAGATGAGCATACAATTTGGGCTTGCTTTTCCCACTTTTGGGGTATTGTTTTACATATTTTTAACCATATCGAAATCGCTAAGGTTTGTACACATAAAAACCTTTGCCCAAATAATATTGCTAATGGGCCTTGTTACATAAAATAACTTTGTGCACATTTGCACATATAATAATCTTGTCCTCATTTGCACATTCCATTAAGCTTAATTATGCACAAATTAAATTAAACATATTTTTATACGATTATTAATTCATAAAAAAATATGATAAAATATACACCTGAAACAATCCTCCCGTTTAAGGAAGCAACTGTCCTTAGTTGTGTAAGAAAAATGTCGAGAGGACAAGATTATTGATGTCATAACCTCCAAGGTAAACTCAGAGGTCCGAACATGGCTCAGAGACACAAAGACATGGCTCAGAGGTTCTTATGGACATGGAATACCAATCAAGAAAACTCGTGCGACACCAAAATTGGTGATCATCACATTGATAAAAAATAATATGCACAAAAAATTTAATACATGGGGGGTGGAGATTGCACCTAATCTTGTCTTGATGATGATGTTATTTTATTTTCCTTTGCTTTGTGTTATACTATGCTATTTGATTTTCAATTTAATTCAAGTCTTTGTTTTAATTTTTGATATATTCTATGAGTTTTTAATTATTTCTTTAAGAAGTACAAAAGGGTCCCGGTGACAATCGCGCACAAGATGCATGCAAAAAAGAGTTGAAGAAAGAAGAATGAAAAATTGTCAAAGAAAGCATCGTGTTAGATTTTTCAACAGAAGCAACTTCTACAGGGCCCACCTTTTACCTACTACCCATGCATGCCACCTACAATATATACAAGCACTACATATAAGAGACACATGGCCACCACTATTTCCCAAACTTATATAAAGCTTCATCTGCTAATTGTCCAGGTATATCTGTGGATGGCGGGGAACCACGATCGGCGCAAGCCTCACCCATGTTAAGACCACTTAACCTTTCATGGCTTATCTTGGGATGATTCACACCTTTCCACCCCAGCAACAGCTGCACCACTATGGTGACACAAAGATACGATCACCATTAGGAAGGGGGTTATGTTAAACATGGTTTAACCCACCCGACCTACCATAAGGTGCTTTTCCATCTTACCACTTGAGCATGCACTTATCTTTTGTAAGACGGCAATGGATCACCTTGCCATGTGCTTAATGTTAAATATGGCAAGTTTGTGGGCTTCATGTATATACTTGCTTAAGACGAGTAATAGAGATTGGCCATTTTTAAGTTTGGTTGGCCTAGTGTGAAAACTAGTCACTTGTATATAAGTCCTTTTTGATAATAAGCAATACATAATCATTCCCATACAGTAGAATACTTGTGAGACCTGAGACCTCTTCTTCCCTCTTCTTGCTTACATGTATGCTATTGAATCCTGCATGTTTGATGGATGCTTGCTAGATAGGATTAGTTGTATGTTTTTTTGCTTGCGTTAGCTTCCTTTTCATCCCTCTTCTTGCTTACATGTATGCTATTGAATCTTGCATGTTTGATGGATGCTTGCTAGATAGGATTAGTTGTATGTTTTTTTACTTGCGTTAGCTTCCTTTTCATCCCTCGCCTTTTATGAGAGAGAACCATTACAAATGATATTTGGAGTCAAAGAAAAAAACCAAGAAATCCATCTTAAAATTGAGTTCTATGGGCTACAAATGAATTTCAGCGAGTTAGTAGCACAATTCATAAGTAAAATGAAAAGCATCATGACCTAGCTTGATGGCATAAACACTAAAATAGGAGAAAAAAATACATTAGCTATACTCTTAAAAAGCATGCCTAAGGAATATAATGCACTTGTGACCACTTTGAAAAATTTTCCAGATCCAATCTTTGAAGAGTGCATCTCTTCCCTACTTGAAAAAAAGAAGGAGATGAAGCAAGGAAGCACAACCATCAAGTAAGTGTTCTTTAACAAAAGCACTATGAAGTGTACCTATTGTGGGAGGAAAGGACACTTCCAAAGTGATGAATGCATATTCAAGGACAAGCCGAAATGCAACAACTGCAAGAAGATCGGTCATAAAGAAGAAGACTGCAAATTTAAAGCAAACTACATGGCATCTACATCGACAACAAGTCAAGAAGATGAATCAACAAAGGGACTTTCTCTTCTAGATCAACAAGTAGCAACAAAAACCTCACTACCTTAGCCCATTTTGTTGTTAACAAAAGGTCACCAAATGAGTAGACCTAATCTCTTGACCACCTACTAATAGTTTAGCACTAAGGCGGGGTGATGACATGTTGTTCTACCACACTCAACCACCCAGTAGCATGTTGCATTGAGGGGAGTGATGGATCTATTGTGACTCATATCCAACCATCTTGAATTAGCTTACATCATGGAACCAAGGGTTGAGAAATATGGTGCCATGAGCACAAAGTTGGGGCAAGGCATGAGTAGAGGACCAGGATCAAGAGTATTCAGCCACATCACACTTGGGCATTATCCCACTTGAGCACATATGCAAAAGTTGTACCTCCCTCATATAAAAGGGATCATTTTCAAGTAATGGGAACAAGCTTCTCTTAAGCCTCTCTATGAGTACACGTCTTAATATTATAACCTAATTGAGCTTAAGTCAATGTTATAATTAGATTAGGGTTTTTATCATGTGTGTAATTAGGTTTCACCCACCATAGGATTAGGACACGCTAATCACCTAGATTAGGTTTTTTGTTTGAAAGCTTCCATAGTTGCATGCCTGGTACCCATGTTGATCAACAACTTATCGAACTTCTCTAGGTACTGAATGGGATCTCCAATTCCATCAAATTTGGTCACATTAGCCTTAAGATGTAGATTGTCTTGGTCTTACTGAGACCTAGCCTCTGGGTGTATTACATTCATGGTAGCCCCCCTTCTTATTTCAAATGCCATCCTTACCATGTGTTCTATCCTACATTTGTGGTAACCCCTTTTCTCATTTCACATGCCATCCTCAGCATATCTTCTTTACATTCATATGGCACTGGAATGTAAGGCAATGTTTGTGCAAACCCTTTTATGTCCTCTAGGTTTGAATTTTTCTTCACCATGGGGTTGGGCTGTGCAATTTCCAATGGCACATGTCCTATGCTTACTTGTGAAAAGATGCAGGGGGGAAGAGAGCTTGAGCTCTTGCAAGCATACACACACTCACAAACCCCTAATAGAGAACACACAAGGTGAGAGGCTGAAAATCTTCTTCTTCTTCACTCAACACTCAACACACAATATACAAGATAAGAGTACACACAATATGAAAGGTACTCAACCAAATACATACAAGGGTTCTCTATAGTGTGAACCCAACTAAATGAGCTGGCACTATAACTATGCCAGTCTCTAGAATGGCTGTCACACAGCCTGTCATCCCACTGGCCGCATATCACCCAAGATCTCACCAACCATGCCAGTGGTGTAAGTGTGGGGCCTATCCCCCAGGCGGGTCATCAGTGTCCACCGCCTCACTAGACGAGCTCGATATCTCAACAACTTGTCCATGAGGTGGTAGGGTTGTGGGTGGCTAAGAAAACATGAGGTGATTGCCCTTGTGGAACACCTAGGTTGGAAGGATTCCCTTGAGCTGGTTCTTTACCTTTTTCACATTTCATGTTCCTTGTCCAAAAGAGGAATTGGAACTTGGTTCCGTGGTGAAGAGAAATGGGCTCCTTTAGGAAGTGGTACTTCCACTTGCAATGTGTGTGCTTACCAACCAATTTGGGGATGGTGTGGCTATGGGTTGCCTATCCCTTGGTGGTGCTACAAAAGAGACAGGATCCTATCTATCCACGCTAGGGAAATGCTAGGGAAATGATGTGACTATTTGGGGTATTCCTAATTCGGGGTTAATTCCAAGGGCTTAAAAACGTGTGTCATTCAACATGGGTTGAGAACTTCTAACTTGAGTGAACCTTGATGGTCTTTCTCTCACTCATTGGAGATTCACCTAAAAAGAGGACAGTTCCATGCCCTTTTCACAAAGTTCATGGTGCTATTTACTAAGCATGTTGGAAAATTTTGGGCTTAAAGAACCATGGTGCCTTGTCTTTCTAGGGGCTCAACGCTTCCTCTACCCAACATTTATTTTGCTCATTTCTTCCCAAAGCCCTTGCTTGAGGTAGATTCAAAGGAGTCTTGTCTTCTTAATATGGAAGCACACTTTATTGAGTGCTTTATGGGACCAAAGGCTCGATGGGATATGGTTTGATGCACTATAATTGACTAGATTGTCATTTCCAACAATTATCCCATTAGGTTAGATCGAGTTTACATTAGTTCACATCAAAGAGTTCTCTTGGTGAATTGGTCTCTAGCACTCCTTGAAGTAGGTTTGAATGGATTTAGACATGTGTGTACTATCCAAGTTGCAAAAAATGAAAGTTCTTTGTTTTTTTTCACATTCTAGCACAACAACATTTAACATTTTCCCATTGTAGACCAACCATGAACACAATGCACGTGATCAAAATGCACCCACATCTCCTACAAGTTACCACACGGTCTCATTCTGTTTACCAAATCTACTTCACTCCTAGGACCGAGAGTTGACATTTTGAAAACATGTGGTTGCATGTTCGAACCCAACTGCCCTAGGAAAAGAATGCTATGCAAAAACGGATAACCAATCTTGCTTTTCAAATCTAGAATGGCTTTGAGTACTTTTGGGCCAAACACACTGCTCCCTTTAGCTTCTCAAATACATCTCTCAATTCTCTTCTTATCCGACAACGGAGTGACAACCTTAAGTAGGTCATTCAGCTCCTTGTCACCAAAATCTCCTTCTTTTCCCTCACATTCTTTAATCAAAATGTCAAGGACCAGCTCTTGGGCTACACTCTCCTCGACCTGTTTAGGTATTGCATGTGGACTCCTCTTTGCATGTGTGTACGCTTTATCTTCAATTATTCTCTTTTGCGCCCTGCTACTTCCCTCTGCACATGGATGGTCATGGCAACCCAAATGCATTGCACATCTAGTATAATTCTCCTGATCTTTTGGAACACAATAATAAATGACCGCATGACATTGCTTCACACACTGAGGTGGAAGTCTATAATGACTACATAATATAAGAGATCCAGTCTCTTCTCCTAGTCTCCCAATTTGAGGCAACTTCCGCACTCTCCCGATCCAGTGAGTCTCATTCACAACTGAAGTGGCCACAATGTGTGGGCACTCTAGATTGTAGCAACGTAGGTGACCAGCACTCCTCCTCAGTCGCATTGTACACCTGGAAAGCAATAACTACTACAAGTTACATAGACTGCCCATACATGACCATCATGTTTATGCTCCATTCCCACCATTGAAGAATTCACCTAGAAGGAGGGAGCTCAAAAGCAATATATCTGTCATAGAACATAGGCAGTTCATCAACATATGCTATTTGATGCTCCCTCTAGGCTGAACACAAATAAGATAAAAAACACTCAAGCAATGCAAAGAGGATGACTCATCCACCACGTTATCTTTCTTCACAGTTTCCTCTTCGTCAAGCACTACCAAGTTGACACTATGCAACCTAACCTTATAAAATGCTTGAACATCTACATCCAACACATATCCCTCGGTCCCATCAACAAGAGTTTGAGCTTCAATCTAAATACTTTCTACACCCAAAGTTATTGGGTGCAAAGTGAACCTCTTGCTAGAGAGTGCAAAGTGTTCTTGTAATTCCGATAGAGATATCTCATTATATCTTTGGCTTGAACGTATAACAAGGTGTGTTCCCACCTGTGGACCATAGATGGTCACACACCTAGCCATTGTAGATGTCAAAAGAGTAGGGGCGAAACCAAGAACAAGAAGGAAAATGGCCAAATGATGTGTATACCTGAGCAAGGAAATGCATGTACACTAATAGACAATGTGTATACCTGAGCTCACAAGATACAATATTTTAGTGTAATCGATTCTTGAATTTCAAGGCATACGAAATAACCATCGTTAATTATAGGGGCTAGAAAGAATTTATTATGACAATTGTCAATAAAGCTAATATTATATATTAGATAACCACCTCTAATATATATTTCATAAATATAATATATATGTATTATTTATTTATATATTCAATTAATAAGTATTATGTTTGTTCAATATATATAAACCTTATTAATATGTATTTACATAAGTACATTATATTCATGTACTCAAGATATATATCTAATTATATTATCTTTAAAAATAATAAATATTATATATATATATATATATGTATGTATGTATATATGTATGATGGGCAAGTAATAATGCTCCAAAACTCCCAATAATGAGTGTGACGACTTTGTACCCGGTCGCCCAAGAGTTATGATGACACTGAGGTACCAGCCGACCAAAAATCAAGTGCACAGTTTAAATGTGTCTCTTTTCCTCTTTCTTTCTCTTTTCTGAAAATCCTACATTTTCTCCCTCTTTCTCTCTTCCTCTTCCTCTTAGTATTGTGGTGTTCCCTTCTCAAGCAACGGGCTCGCCACTCTCTCCTCCAAAGATTGAATCGGGCTCACCACTCTCTCCTCCAAAGATCGAATCCGGCGTAACCCCACGATGGCTCCAAAAAGGTAAGCTTGCTCACTTACAGATTTTTCTTGCTTGCTCACTTCAGATGTGTGTTGAATCACCTTCTTGCCATGTCCAAGGTATTCATAAAAAAAGGGGGTGAAGGCAGCTCACGTAGGCGCAGGCCGCCTCTCCCCCTTTTTTTTAATGAATACCTTGACCATGGCAAGAAGGTGATTCAGCACCATGTTGGGTTGTGTTGCATAATGGCCATGGTTTCTTTAAAAAAAGGGGGCTGGAAGCAGCCCGCGCGGTTCCAGCCCCCTTTTTTTAATGTTGTTTGCTACCAATCTGTTGATTATGTTGATTATGGCAAGAAGGCAATTCAACACCATGTTGGGTTGTGTTGCATAATGGCTATGGTTTCTAAAAAAAAGGGCTGGAAGCGGGATGCTTCCAGCCCCCTTTTTTTTATGTTGCTCAGAGAATGGCCATTGCTTTCCATGGCCAAAATGGCCATGGAAATCATAAACAAAAGGGCAATGGTGATTATGTAGATTATGTCGATTATGCTCAGAAGTATGGCCGTGGTTCAATGGTTTGATTATGGTCAGAGGTATGTCCACTGGTGCGGGCCGCCTCCACCCCCTTTTTTTAATGATGATCTTGGCCATGGCAAGATGTTTCAATGGTTTAATGGTTTGATTATGTGCAAGATGTTTCAATGGTTCAATGGGTAGTACATCTTCTTCAAGTATTGGACTCCGGATGGCTCTTGATTGTTGCATCTTCTTCAAGTATTGCTATTAAGAAACTATTCTTCATTTATCTTTTCTTTACTATTGCTTGAATTGCAAATAGAGTTTGGTAGTGTTTCTTTGTTTGGCAGGTTTGGGGACTGGAAAGATATTGTCAAGTTTCTGGCTTAGAAATTTGGCATCGAGTAACTGTGGTTCATCACTCGCCTTACGGTTATGTAGATATTGTTGGCATGAGGACCAAGGTTTGTTATTTTTCTTGTTAATGATTCTTTAAAATGATAGGAATATAGATTAATGTTTGTTTTGATCAAACAACCTTATGACGTGAATGACTCTTCTTTCAGTGCTTGACATCTATGCTCCTCTTTGTGCGTCGACTTGGTATGGACCCTCCCCTGTATGTTGTCCTGGAGCACACCACTTTTTTAGAGTCTCCACATGAGGCCCTTGGATACTTTGACATATCATCACATGCCTGCTGGCAGTCGACGAGATATGAGCGAAGACGGTTCAGATTTGCATGGTGCCTTGGTGATGAGCTCCACTTTTGTGGGGTGCTACTTGGAGCTTTTGTGCCATCCTTGAGGCACAGTCTTGGAGTTGGGATGTGGGATTGCACCCATTCTTAAAGCATGCCTTGCTACTAGGCAAATGTGCATGGTGACGAGAGGGTCCTGAGAGACTATGTGTCACCTATCCTTGCATGTCAGGAGAGGGTGATTGGTGTTGGCCTTAGCCAACAGCAGTATAGCAGGGTGTTGATATGGTTGATCCTCTAGCTGGGGAGAGCCCTTACAACTAGTGAGCACCTTCCCTTTTTTACTTTTCATTGATGACTTTGGATGCACTATGCTTCTATGACTGTAGTTGACCATTTAGGTCGTCTATTTTGCACCAATGACTTTGGATGCACTATGCTTCTATGACTATAGTTAACCATTTGGGTCATTATTTTGCTTTTATGTGCTTTTGTTTATTTTGGCATTTGTCATGGACTCTGGATATGTATTTTTGCCTTTTTTTGGGCCTTGCCTTGTTATGTAATGTGGCCTTGGTTTTTAAAAGCATCTCTATCTCTTTTTTGCCTTCCCATGCGGTGTGCATATTAGTTTAAGTTAGTGCATCTTCCATGCATTGTTGATGACTTGTTTCATTTTTTTTAAAAGTACTTTGCTAGTGTATGTTGAGGCTATGGCTAGACAAATAATGGGGGATCAAGATATGAGTAGCGGAGTCGAGACCGTCACCCAACAACGGTCCATTTTTGTGGATGATGAGTGTAGTTTTGAGTAGCATTGTGTGGTAATGTAGCTTTGAGAGTGTTCTTTTGCCTCCTTTGTTTTGCAAGTTGTAACCTACATGAACTAAATTTCTCTCTCTTGATATATCTTTCTCTCATGCACACACGCACCCGCACACACCCACACACACACACACACAAAAGTCCACCAATCGTTTTCATATGATATAAAATGGGCCAAATGCATTGTACATTCTGTTTGAAATGACGGGGTTTTCTCAGACTTTGTCTCGCTCGTTCCCGCCCACTCGTTGTTTGGGGTGCCTCCCTCATGCTCTCCCCACCTCTGTCTCTCCCTCTCCCTCTCTCTCTCATTACCACCGTACTCTCTCTTCCTCTATCTAGCCCTCTCCCCCCTCTCTCTCCATGCACTCCCTCCCTCTTTCCCTCTCTCTCTTTGTCCCTCTACACACTCTATCTCTCTCCCTCTCTTTCTCATCCTCCTTCAACATGCAGCCTCATGCTCTCTCCACCTCTATTTATCCCTCTCCCTTCCTCTCCCCTCTCCCTCATTCTACCTCTACACACTTTAATATCTCTCTCCCTCTCTTTCTCTTCCTCCTTCAATAAGCACACTCATGCTTTCTCCACCTCTATCTATCCCTCTCTCTCTCTCTCTCGCTCTCTCTCGCTCTCGCTCTCTCTCTCTCTCTCTCCATGTCTTCCCTTACTCTCTCTCTTTCTCCCTCTACACAATCTATCTCTCTCCCTCTCTTTCTTATCCTCCTTCAACATGCACCCTCATGCTCTCTCCACCTTTGTTTATCCCTCTCCCTCATTCTCCCTCTACACACTCTATCTCTCTTGCTCTCTTTCTCTTCCTCCTTCAATACGCACACTCACGCTCTCTCCACCTCTCTCTCTCTCTCTCTCCACCTCTCTCTCTCTCTCCATGTCTTCCCTTACTCTCTCTCTTTCTCCCTCTACACAATCTATCTCTCTCTCTCTCTCTCTCTCTCTCTCTCTCTCTCTCTCTCTCTCTCCATGTCTTCCCTTACTCTCTCTCTTTCTCCCTCTACACAATCTATCTCTCTCCCTCTCTTTCTTATCCTCCTTCAACATGCACCCTCATGCTCTCTCCACCTTTGTTTATCCCTCTCCCTCATTCTCCCTCTACACACTCTATCTCTCTTGCTCTCTTTCTCTTCCTCCTTCAATACGCACACTCACGCTCTCTCCACCTCTCTCCATCCCTCTCCCTCTCTCTCATTGCCACCGTATGCTCTCTCCCCTTGTCCAACCCTCTCCCTCTCTCTCTCTCCATGCCCTCCCTCCCTCCCTCTCTCTCTCTCTCTCTCTCTCTCTCTCTCTCTCTCTCTCTCTCTCTCTCTCTCTCGCCCTCTCTCACTCTCACTCTCACTCTACACACTTTGTCTCCCTCTTCGCTCTCTCTCTCCCTCTCCCTCTACACATAATCTCTCTCTCTCTCTCTCTTTCTATTTCTCTTCGTCCTTCAACATGCACCCTCATGTTGTCTCCACCTCTATCTATACCTCTCTCTCTCTCTCTCTCTCTCTCTCTCTCTCTCTCTCTCTCTCTCTCTCTCTCTCTCTCTCTCTCTCTCTCTCTCTCTCCCCCCCCCCCCCCTTATGGCTACTCCAACTTCATACAAACGAGAGTTCTCTAACTAACCAAAAAGAGAAAGGATTACCTCTCATTATTCGCAAAGAAAAAGTGATTTTCCTTTTCAATATTAAATTAATCAAAGCTCATTACCGCCATTGTTCACTCATTTTTCAAACAAGAATAACGGGATTCCCTTTATTTTTTTATTTTATTAGAAGTTCTTTGTCGCCACTCTATTCACTCGTTATTCGAAAAAGTAAATATGAATTCCATTCCATTCTATTCTATTTCATTAACATCATTAAAAATGAGTATTTTCCTCTTTGAAAAGTCCTTGAAAAAGATGTTTGCAAGACACGGATTTCACGAAATGAAGATCTTTTATGACACTATTCATAAATAGGATTACAAAAAAATCATCCGAAGACATGTGATAAGGTCATTTTCAAGGAGAGATACACAAACGATCTCTCCCTACTGCATGCTTACACTGGCATTAACCTTTTGGCACTCAAAATCCTGGAAAGGTCTTCCTTCTTCAAATGTGGCTAGTATATGAACACGTTATGGTTTTCATCTAGCCCAAGTACACGTAGGTAGACAAAATACATATGCTTACATGCAACAAATGGACGTGCACCGCCTGCTCTCAACTGCAAATTGTTATAGCATACCTCTCACCTTGCATCCTTGAAGAGTCAGACTCTACTATAAACACCTCATGTTCCATTTTCTTCACAACCCTTTCTGCAATTACTGAAGCTAACAAAGTGAGAGCATTGTCTATTCTCTTTGTTGCTATTTGCGACACTCTTGTCCTGTACCTCGGGGTTTTGTTTTCTATTGTGTTCTTCTCTTGAAAACTCTCCTTTTGTAGAACAAATCATGCTTCTTCTAGAGCTTGCACCTCATTTCTCATAAGGTTTGTGCCCTTTTGAACCGGCCAAATGTTGGGAGGGTGCAGAGGTCCATCTGTGATTGTGGAGCATATGGACCATCACGTGTGGTCCATGCTTATATTGTAGAACCACACGAACTGTCTACACTGTCGACCTATCCACTCACACATCCCATAAAAGCTAGGCACCGAGACCCCTCTTCCTGATTGCTTGATTTGTTTTCTACATTTCCCTGCTTGCCCACCTAGCCTTGCTTAATTGCCCACATTGTATCATGAATATCTGATTCATGTACTATTTACACTCCCTCCTCTTCCTCCTCTATTTGCACACCTCCGTTTGTTTGCTGCTCTTGTGCGGCAAATTCAAATTTTTTCCCTTTTACCCTTTCGAGGTTGATTCTTAGTAACATATTCAGGCCTATGGGAGCTATTTCCATCCTCATCCATGATAGTTTGTGGACGCTGCTTACGGTGCATTGTCTTGTTGTTGCCCATGACATTGGGAACGTGAAACATAGGAGTTCCTTTGATTGTTTCTCTAACCAACCTACTTGTTATGCAGTTGGGCCTCCATTCCTATTAGAACACCTCTCTAATAACTTTTTGATGCTTGGACCAGACCCTAAGTGCTTCCCTTGTTGGAATGCTTGCCTTTTTACACTTTGAAGCAGTGTGTTTGCTAGGCCTATCACTACTGCATCATAAAGAGATATGACCCCCTTGAACCCCTCGCCAGCAAGCCAACTTGTGTGCTTGGATTCTGTCAAGTTTGTCCGCGGAACGTACTCCGACGTAGATTCATCCACAACGTGCTAATGAAGAAGGGAATCAAATATAATATCAAATACAAATATAACTACCACCAACCACTAAACGATTGTCTCACCTCTCGACAAGCTATTTTCTCCAATGAGGGTATCGGACATACCACCAGCTCAGTCCCCAAAAATGCATAGCATAAATTTTTCCATCTTCCTTTTTGCCATTACCTCACCACGCTCTTATATATCTATATTCGGCTAAGGCGCCCTCCTCACGTTCAACACACCTCCATTGCCTACACAAAAGCTGTTGCTCATCTTGGTGATTCTTCACCACGTATTGCTGCGTGTGTATGTGGAGACTTTGTTTCCAATGGAACAAGCATGATCTTTCTCTACCCTCCATTTTGTTGTGTGGCCCCCATTGTAAATAGTTCACATCCCTCCAATTTTCCCTAGCCTTGTCTGCCATGAAGCCAGAAAAGTCCAATTTTGGCAACCCCTTTTGCTCCACTACCTCACTAAGCATCTACCAAAACATGGCTTGTGCATCGGTATCTTCCTCCATTTTGAAAAGTGGTAATTGTCATAAGCTCCTGTACACTAGAGCATGATCTTCTTTACATAAGTACATGTAAAGTCTTAATAGGCATGGACTTTGCATAAGTACAATCGTGATGTATACCTGGGGTCATAAGCATGTGTTGCCATTGCAGTCCACCCGGCAACCCTCCGCACATGGTCAAAACAAACCCAAGTATGTCTCAGATCTTCATTCCTAGAGTAATGCATCCGACTCACCAGGTCTACACCCGAAGATGTTCCATAGTAGTAGACATCTTGAAGACATAGCAACGCTCGTGGTCCTTTGTCCCTTGTCCAAGGAACCTTCTCCCGTGAAAGAATTTATACGCACATTGTTTCTTCAGCTCTAATATGCTTGACTCTGCTCCACTAGAACGTCTAGAATGATTCGAAGCCTTAACCATTCTCTTGAAGTACACATGAAATATGGAATTAAAAATTTTAAAAATCTTTTCAATTGAACTTTGATCAAAATATATACATTATAGACCCCTGCACGTGTGTGCTTGAATGAGAGGTTACATTTTCTCTAAAAGACTCCCAAGCTCCACTAGGCCAATCTGATTATCAATTGGATTTTGTGACTCACCA
Source organism: Cibotium barometz (assembly GCF_041138505.1). Lineage (NCBI taxonomy): Eukaryota > Viridiplantae > Streptophyta > Polypodiopsida > Cyatheales > Cibotiaceae > Cibotium > Cibotium barometz. The sequence goes on from NC_141083.1 coordinate 15,629,970, forward strand.
CGGTATCCATAACAAGGCGCTTTGCAATTGTCGTTTGAATCTTGCGTGATCCGCAGGATGATAACTCAGATACTCCTTGCTTCACTAGCTCCTTAGTCCTATCGATGGCAACATGACAAGTCCCTTTTTAGACTACATAATATTGAAGCACACCTTGGTGTATCATCAGCCTCATTGAATAAAGCAAGGTCAGCCATGCAATAGTATACAAAGGCCCCACACTTTGCAATACAAATAGGTATGTTCTCAATGATCCAATACCATGGGTTGAAATCCCCACTTGGGGCATTTTCTTTGATAATTTACCTACAATTCAAGAAATTAGTTCTTTGCATCATATTGTGTGAGTACTGAATTAAATATATATAAACTGACCACACCATGACATTTTGTTTTCTTGGCCATTGATTCTGAAGCTCCCACATAGAATATTGGTGCAATCGAAAACCCCTCCACAATAGCTCTTCCTCACAACACTCGGGAACTTCACAATACTCTTCACTAGTTTGGTCCAGCAGTCCATCATACATTTGTTCCATTTCATGTATGGGAGAAAGAGAAGAATCACCTATGCACAGGAGCTCAAAATCAATGTTACCATTATATATTTTGGGCACTTCTTGGACTTTCTATATACATGAACATGCCACTAACATTTTCTTCAAAATATCACCATAAGAGTAGGAGTTCATTATAAGTAGATGATGTTGTTCATCTCATCACCCTTTGGCACTGTATCTAGGCTCATTGTCGAAGGTTCATCAATTGTGAGATTGACCACCTCCAAAGACCCTGATGGACCTCCTTTTTTGAGATCCACGAAAGTACTTTCATCAATTGGAGTAGACTGCTCAAGCTCACTTGACGGACTCACTAGGTATCTGTTTAACAACTCCCTATCAAAAAAATACATGGTAGAGAGGGAGGTGGTCTTGCTTGGATACAATTGGATTAAGTGATTTGGGTTGCCTTCTTGCTCATATATGGCAAACACACTAATAGAAGCATTAGGATTATGAAAGAGAGGAGATTGTAACTCCCAATCTTTTAGTACCAAATATTGACCTACACATGGGAAGGAGACCATGTGGTCATTGTTGCAGGCACCAAAGAATACTAATATAGTAGAGCAATCCATTACAAATGCAAGCTCTTGATGGACACTTAGAGAATTAAGAAGCATGATTAGCTCTAAAACGTGAGCGAGACAGACTTAGAATCTCCAAATCCAAGAAGAAAAATCTCAAAATCAAGAATAGAATGTACAAAATGGAACAAATAATCTAATATTGATACAAAGACCTAATAAATTAAAGATTTTGTATGTATCAATAGAAAATAGAAAGATGTAAATAAATATTCAACATTAAATGAGAGATATTATATATTTGATGAAGAATATTCTACATTAAATATAGAAGAACAAGGTAGAGGGAGAGAGAGGGAGGGAGGGAAGGAGTAAGGTGAGGATAGGGGGAGAGAGAGAGAGAGAGAGAGAGAGAGAGAGAGAGAGAGAGAGAGAGAGAGAGAGAGAGAGAGATAAGGGAAGGGGTCAAATCCAATGCGGATATCAAAAAACGGTGACAATATAGCTATAACCTTGATTTAAGGTTTGTTTGTTTCAATGTTTTGTATCATGTCACTCTTTGGGGCCTTTAATGCATGTTAAAAACCTCCCCAACCATAACATGGTAAGGGAGAGAGAGACGATGGAGAGAGGAAAGGAGGGAGGGGGAGACAGAGGGAGAGAAGGGAAGGAGTAAGGTGAGAGAGAAAGAAAGAAAGAAAGAAAGATTTTATTAACGTCTTCCAAAAGACCGAACTCGGCCTATGAGACAAATCGGAGAACCTGTATGGGGTATCCTCTGTCATCCCAACAAAATGAAAAAGTACTGAATAAAAAAGCTGAATCTGGGTGTGCAGGGGATGGAGCTCTATTACTAGGAGAATGCAAAGCTATATGCATGGAGTATACAATCATGATATGCAACCTAGCTAGCTCCATCCTGTACCATACTGGGGGTATAAAATGGTATACATCAGTGAAGGGGGTGTCCACAGCTCCCTGAAGAACATGCCTGGGTGTGCTCTGAAGCGAGCCAGTCGCTCCGCACCCTCTCTGTGAAACTGAGCTCTGATCTCTGTCATCTCTCTCTGGTATAGGCATGGTGTCCGAAAGCCAGGTGTCCTCTGTCCCCTGCGGGCTCTAAGTGTCTCTGCTCTCTGGAGAGTAATTCCCTGTCGTGTAGGAGCTGGGAGGGGTATGGATCTCTGAAAAAATGTAGTAATCTGTGTCTGTCCCCCCCCCCTCTGGAGCTGTCTGAGCCTGTAATAATGTCTCTCTGTGGCGCTGTATGTCTAGAATGTATCTCCCCAGTATGCGCTGTATGTCTAGAATGTATCTCCCAAGTATGCGCTGGTCTGCTGTCTCAAAGATTTGGCGTAGGGAATGTGGCTCTCTGAATAAAATGGGATATCTCTCTCTGATGGCTGTATATGCTCTGCATCTGCATACATAATGCTCCTCACTCTCCACCTCCTCTCTGCACAATCTACATACCCTCTCCGGGGGATCCGTGCTGCTCTGCCAGTCTCAATCTCCAATCGGTGTGATGAAACTCTGAGCTGACCCATAGCCACTCGGGAGCCGTGTGGTAAAAAGCCCTCCATGTATCTAGGCCTCTCTATAAATCCATCATCAGTGATACTCATGAAGTGATCTCTGTAGTATAGCATCTTCGGTGGAAGAGGCTGTGTAGGCGATATCCATGTCTCTCGTGTATAGAGCTGCCATAGATCCTGTCTCAATACTCTGTTCCTCTCACTATGAGAGAGACGGATATGTGGTGCATCCCTGTCATACTGGAATGGTGGTAGATGATCCATGTCTAGGCCATGCTGTGAGAACCAATGTGTGACCTGTGCATACCATGATCCTCTGTCTCCTGCCTCAGCCAGCTATCTAGATGCCTGAAAAGCTCTGTATGATAATCTGTCCTGTGGCATCTCTCTGAATCTGTCTAGCAGGCATATAGTCTGAAATATGGCCTCTACCATCATAGGAGGCGCAGCAAACTCTGCTCGGATAATGTCATGAGGTACTGACGGTTTGTTGCGTATCATGCGTGCCATCATGAGGGTCTGTGGTCTCTCTATCTGTGTCCACCAATGGGTAGCAAGGCCTGGCGCCCATACTGCTGCTCCATACATCAATGCCGGTGTGACTAATGTGTCAAATAGCCACCCCTTCGTCCGGGGCTCCTGAAAATGCGCCTGGTGGCACTGTCTCTCTAGCATAGCCAATGCTGCATATCCCCGTGTCAATCTAGCTCTGGCTGCTGAACCCATGGTAAAGCGTGTGGCTGCTGCAGAGAAGGTAACCCCTAGGTACACATATGATGTCACCACCTCCACCTGGCATCCTGCGAGAGTGAATGTCAGCTGATTCCTGCCCTGTCTCGATGTATGAAAGACCATAACCTTGGTTTTCCCAAGGTTCACAGTAAGACCCCTCTGTGTGCAGAAATCATGGAGTGCATGTAGATGCTGCTGTAGACCACCTGGGGACTCAGACACTAATACAATATCATCAGCATAGAGCATAATATATACTGAGGTACCTGCTAAATCAACTCCATCTCCGCCTCCCCGTGTAATGAAGTCAGCCACCTCATCAATGTATAACCCAAATAGCGTGGGGGAAAGTGGGCATCCTTGCTTCACACCAATGGTGCTAGCAATAGTCTCGGACATACCTCCTGGACATCTGACTCGCCTAAAAACCTGCTCATATAATGCATAGATGCCCCATGTCATATCTGCTGGTATGCCAAGAGACTGCAGGCGGCGCTGAAAGAGCCTCTCTCGTGGTACTGTGTCAAATGCCTTGCGGAAATCCACAAAGCAGCAATAGAGCTTTCTCTTCCTCACTCTGGCCTGATCAATCATACATCTCAAAGTGAATACATGGTCAGTGGTGGTAGAGAAAGCTCTCCTGAAGCTTGCCTGCCCTGATGAGCGTAAACCTGCTCGCTCAGCATATAAGCTAAGCTCCTGCTCCAGCACTGCACCATAGAGTTTGGCCAGCACGTGGCCAACCATAACCGTCCTGTAGTTGCTCGGATCGAGCATATCCCCTGTTTTGTGAATCGGCACAATGGTGTGCATCGTCTACTCCGCAGGCAAACCCTCTGCTAGTGCCCTGTTAAACAGGTGTGCAAGAAAAGGAGCTAAAGAATCTACTGCATATATGAGATGCTCACCCTGCAGGCCCATATGGTCGGCGGCCCGTCCATGCTGTAGACGGCGGATAGCTTCCTGTACGATCGAGTGGGTAAAGAAGCTAGCTGTGGTAGGTTGAGGCTCCTGTGGCTGAGGTATAGGTGGCTGCTGTGGGGCATGGTATAGACCCTCTGCATATGTGTGCCATGTCTGTGGGTCTGCAATAGGTGTCGGGGTCCGGGGCTCTCTAAAGTGCCGCCATGAGACAGGGCTATCTCTACTCATGAAGAAATGAAAGATCTCTAGCTCCTGTATCTCTGCGAAGGCCCGCCTTTTGCGGCGAGTAAGTCTCCTCATCTCTCTCCTCGACTCCTGCTCTGTGATGGCTCCCAAGGCTCTCTGTATACGGAGTCGTGAGTATAGGGCTCTGCACTCGTCATCATACCATCTGTTCTGGGGCATAGTCCCAGGTCTCGCAGGCTCTCCTCCTGTATCTGGCCTCTGGATCCTGTGCTACCACTCTCAGTCTCCCCTGTAGCTCCCATCTGAATAGGACTGCTACTCCCCCCGACCCTCTCGAGGTACCCTGGCGTGTGGTCCTCCTGTATGCTGAGTCCCACTGGAATCCCTCTACTCGAGGTAGCCCTCTCTCTGGGCTCTGATGTGTCTCTGTCAGAAGTATGATGTCTCTCCCCACCATAACATGCTCCAGTCGTCCAGGCTGCACCCATAGTGAACCATTACAGTTCCATACTGCTATGTGTATCTCTGTCAGTGGCCTGGTCTGTGTCCCATAGGCCGCAAACTGCTAATCCATGGGCCGGCCATCAATGATGACCCGACCATCTCGATAGAAGGCCTTCTTGCCTTCTCTCCTCGCGTGTAAGACTCGTGGCATGCAAGTTCTCCTATGCTCAAGCTGCATCCTCGTGAGATCATCATCCAAGAAAATAGGAGCTCCCTCTAAACCCCGTAGTATGACCCTCTTCCTCATGAAGGTGACCCTCTCCGTCTCTCCTGCAAACTGTAGGATGAGGGCTCGCTTGCGTGTTGAGTTTTTCCCGGCTCTCCATGCTTTGGTAAAGGGGAGAGGGTGCTCTTCCTTGTAGCCGAGCTTCATGCATAGAAGCTGTCCATCTTTCTCGGGAGTGGAGTCGGGTGTCTCGGCTATACCTGTGACTCGAATGTTGAGGCGGCGGGCATGCCTCACCTTCTCCTCCTCAATGGTGGTGTGAATGATTTGGTTTTCTTCCCTTTGAGTTTCCTCCCTCACTTCTTTACGGATGTTCTTCTTCACCACCTCGACCCATCCTGACTGCTTGGCTTCGAGCTTTCCCTCCATGTCCTTTGTGATCTCCTTGGAGATCTCTTCTTTGATGGCCGTGAGAGTGTTGTCATTGATCTCCCCTTCTTCCTTCTCAGCATTCTTGATGGCTACCATTTCCACTTTCAATGCACTCACCTCCTCCTTGAGTGCCGTGTTCTCTTGTTCGAGGTTCGTGACCCGTGCTTCGAGAGCTATGATGTGCTTGTGTAGTTTGTTTTCCACCTCATTGAGGTTGGAATCGGATGTCTTCTTGTTCTCCTTGATTAATGCCTTCATTGCCATCTCGAGGGCCTCGAGTTTCTCTTGGAGACTTGGGGCCATTCCTCCAAATCACTCTGCAGTCCTTCCCACAGGCAGGGAGGAGAGAGAGAGAGAGAGAGAGTTATGTTGCTGCCTTGGGGGCCTGAGCAAGGGTGGGTGGGGAAAGGGGGCAGAGGCGTAATGGCGGGGAGGGAGGCAGAGGCGAAATGTCGGAAAGGGAGGCAGAGGCGAAATGCTGGGCAGAGGCGAAATGGCGGAAAGGGAGGCAGAGGCGAAATGTCGGAAAGGGAGGCAGAGGCGAAATGCGGGGCACAGGCGAGATGCTGGGGGCACAGGCGAAGTGGCGGGGAGGGAGGCAGAGGCGAAATGTCGGAAAGGGAGGCAGAGAGAGAGGAGGAGGGAGGGAGAGAGAGAGGAGGAGGGCGGAGAGAGAGAGAGAGAGAGAGAGAGAGAGAGAGAGAGAGAGAGAGAGAGAGAGAGAGAGAGAGAGAGAGTAAGGTGAAACTAGTGTACGTGTAAAAAAGGAGGGGGTATATGGGTGCTGGCACCCTAAACCCCCCCACCTTTTAAAGCTTAAAATTGTAAAAAATGCAGCTTTAAAAGGGCTACTATTAAAAAATGGTAGTGGGAGCTTTGCATACACCATGAGAAAAAACAGTGTGGGCCTTTAATGCATGGGCTTTTCTCGCCAGCCCCAACAACCACATGCTTAGGGTGGATACAGACCGCCTAAGGGTGTCACAATACTGCCCAACATGTGGGTAGCCAAAAAGTGCCTTATGCACTCTTGAATGGGCGTACCCCATTACACACCAATTGCCCATGCCTGCATTTATTAAAAAAGTGACTGCCCATGCATGGGCTCCCCCTTTACACACCACCCTTTACACAACGTGCATCTCCACCAGCATGTTAACTTGCGTATACATGCAACATGTAAAGAGCCTGAGTCAGTGCTTGCCTACTCCCAATTTGGTGCTCAACACATACGATACAAGTGCAAGTGCTACTACTGTCTTACTATACTATGGAAGAATGAATTGGTAATCAATGATCACTTACCCACATACTTACATCCTTCACCCCGTAACTTACAAGATGCTCCCAAACTTCATCAATACCCTGCAAAAGCAATTTCCATCTATACAAATAGAGAGTTAGGGACTTGAACCCCATCACCACACTTATTGTGGCTATACCATGCTCTCTTCGAGAGGAGGGGAGGGGATGAACTAGATTTATCTTACCCCCTCCCCTCCTCCCATCTACAAAAGAGAATGAGAATCAGTAGGCATATGAGAATTAAAAACCAAATAAACATCCTAATTAAATAATCCAAAAGATGTTTGGGATATATTTTATAAAGCCTACAAAATATGATGTCTTAGAGATAAACAAAATACCAACATTGTGTCCAAAGTCATAACATCCAAGCACTATTTCATCTCCTACTCACTATTGTCATTCTCATCAACCGAGTCATGATCGCCAAATACAATTCTCACATTTGTCCTCTCTCTCTCTCTCTCTTTAAACATAACTCTAGCAAGATTGTCTCTCCTTTTTGCGCCCCCAACCTGGGATGAATCAAGCAGTGCTGTTTTTGATAATTGTAACCTTTGCACAACCGTTGAGGTCTCGATCTGCACCAAAGTTGTAACCTCAGCAAGACCCACTTGTAGCCCATTCTGAATGATTGGATCCAAAGCTAATGCATCATTGTTTGCTCTCTCCACCTTGCTTGTGCCTCTTGAACCCAGCCCTCATCAAATGAATCTCCATGCACAATGCACATGATATGAAGGACCAAACAAGTGCTAACCATATTCGGCACATTCTACAATAACATGTCACATCTCTTCAATAAAATACGAAAGTGGGCTTTCAGCATTCCAAAAGCCCGCTCCATAGGCATCCATGAACTAGATTGAATGTAGTTCCAAAAGTACCACTCAGAGGATAATTCATCTTTACTACCTTTAAATGGAGGAAGCATCCAAAACCTTGCAGGGTAAGCACAATCACCAAGTAAACAATAATTGCCTAAGCTGTTTGATTCACACCTTTGTCCTAGATCACTTCTTTGGAGGAATATATTCCAATCATTTATAGAACCTGCCCAACCAATGTCATAATCCCAAACCAAGCAATTAGAAGCAACGGTCATCTGCAAAATTATAGAACGAAACCCCTTCCGATTAAAGTAGTCCTCATGGTGCACATGAGGGGCAATAATTGGAACATGGCTACCATCCACTGCACCAATGACAAACGGAATGCCATGTATTGCCTGAAATGCTTCAGCCATGATACGCATCCTATAAGAAGAAGGCCATTTAATGTACAGGTCATGAAGACCTGACGTGGAGATTGCATCACAGAACTCCAGAATGATCTTCTACATGAAGACATGGAAACCCCATACAAATCTGCTATTACTTGTAAGTTTGATCTTGTAGCTAGACAGTGCAAAGCCACACATACATGCTTCTCCACACTAATTGCATTTTGATAGAGTTAGATTTAGACCGTTGCAAGCGAGGAGCAAGCCGTGCAGTCAAGAAGTGAAATGTTTCCTTCCTTAGGCGGAGCCTCCTCTTGAATATTCTGTCTAAGTAGCTTCCAAGCAAACCACGCTCCATAAAAGTTTGGGGTCTAGGATAAGCCCAAACATGACCGCCGCTCATGTCTCCTTCTAGCAATCCGAGCCTGCTGTGCAAGCCAAACTTGAGCCATACACTGACTCGGTATGGATACATGTTGCATGCATAAATCATCCTCATCATAATATGAATCCATCATCTCAATCATTGCAATCAAAGAAATGATGATTGCAATGAGACAAAGTACGAGAATTAACTCGTCTTCCATCCCTTGCAATACATGGAAGAATGGCTAAATTCCTATGATTACATAACATTAGTGTATTTACATGTTAAAACTTGAAGTTAGTTGAAAAATTGAAGTGTTTCATTACATGATTGATTTCAATTGCAGTAAACATGTTAAAACACCATAATTTGCAGAGATAACAAAGTGAAATCACTCCTTTTTAAAAATTTTCACTACATCCAAAAGGCCAGTCACACAGCTGAAGTAAGTTGGCTAAGCATTTGCAACTTTTGGTCTTTTGCTGCCTTGCAATCCGCAAGAGAGTCCGTGTGTTGATCTGCCATGACTTTGGCCATGCTGGCCATGTTGACAAGGGAATCCTCAATCTTCCGTTCTTTTTGTGGTCGTAGATTGAGGACATTGCTCTTTGGTGCTTCTGTTTTAATAGAGGATTATGTACCCTCTCCTTCATCTACTTCCCCAATTGGGCCATCGGTGTTACCACCCACAACTGAAGCATGGGTGAAGCTAACCACGTTTGCCCGATTGTGCATGTACTCATCAATGATATCAAACCATTGACATGTTACCTTACGATCATTTCTAGAGATCGAATTATGTGCCTTGTCCTTCTTGTAGTCTGCATACACACGACCCCATTTCTTTCTGCAACTTTCAGAGTCTTTGTCACACTATAGGAATAGCCCTGCAAGTTGAGTGGTAACTTTAGACCATAGATCAACCCCTTGCTTTGGAGTTTTTCCAAACTGATCATGCATTGAGCCCTGAATGTGAATGAGCTGAACAACCCATGAATCCTTCAAAACCTCCCTCTTCTGTGTTTGTTCATCTACATTGGTCTTTGGTGTAGAGGCCTTTCTACCTCTCTTGGTCACAGGGGCTTTGTTGGAAACTTCAACCTCCTGCACCTCTGCATCATCTGATTGTTGGACTGTACGTTTTACTGGAACCGTTTTTACCTTTTATGGAGAGCAAAAACCCCATCCACATCACTTCTCCCTTCCGGAGGCAAAGATGAGTTGTGAGGGTTGCGGACTTTGATGCACAGACTGGTAGCCAATTGGGTTGGGCCGTTGGTATGGTGTAAACGCAAACCGTGAACCACCGAAAGCGGACAAAGGAAAGTAGGATGCCTGAGAATATTGGGAGTATAAGGGCGTGTACTCGCTGTCCTATATGAGTTCTAGGAATCCATTGGGGGATTACTGGAACGTCAAAATAAAGGGGTCAATTAGATGCTAATCAAAGCACTTAATGATGATTAACAATAATCTTGAGGTACCCTGGCATGTGGTCCTCCTGTATGCTGACTCCCACTGGAATCCCTCTACTCGAGGTAGCCCTCTCTCTGGGCTCTGATGTGTCTCTGCCAGAAGTATGATGTCTCTCCCCACCATAACATGCTCCAGTCGTCCAGGCTGCACCCATAGTGAACCATTACAGTTCCATACTGCTATGTGTATCTCTTTCAGTGGCCTGGTCTGTGTCCCATAGGCCGCAAACCGCTAATCCATGGGCCGGCCATCAATGATGACCCGACCATCTCGATAGAAGGCCTTCTTGCCTTCTCTCCTCGCGTGTAAGACTCGTGGCATGCAAGTTCTCCTATGCTCAAGCTGCATCCTCGTGAGATCATCATCCAAGAAAATAGGAGCTCCCTCTAAACCCCTTACTATGACCCTCTTCCTCATGAAGGTGACCCTCTCCGTGTCTCCTGCAAACTGTAGGATGAGGGCTCGCTTGCGTGTTGAGTCTTTCCCGGCTCTCCATGCTTTGGTAAAGGGGAGAGGGTGCTCTTCCTTGTAGCCGAGCTTCATGCATAGAAGCTGTCCATCTTTCTCGGGAGTGGAGTCGGGTGTCTCGGCTATACCTGTGACTCGAATGTTGAGGCGGCGGGCATGCCTCACCTTCTCCTCCTCAATGGTGGTGTGAATGATTTGGTTTTCTTCCCTTTGAGTTTCCTCCCTCACTTCTTTACGGATGTTCTTCTTCACCACCTCGACCCATCCTGACTGCTTGGCTTCGAGCTTTCCCTCCATGTCCTTTGTGATCTCCTTGGAGATCTCTTCTTTGATGGCCGTGAGAGTGTTGTCATTGATCTCCCCTTCTTCCTTCTCAGCATCCTTGATGGCTACCATTTCCACTTTCAATGCACTCACCTCCTCCTTGAGTGCCGTGTTCTCTTGTTTGAGGTTCGTGACCCGTGCTTCGAGAGCTATGATGTGCTTGTGTAGTTTGTTTTCCACCTCATTGAGGTTGGAATCGGATGTCTTCTTGTTCTCCTTGATTAATGCCTTCATTGCCATCTCGAGGGCCTCGAGTTTCTCTTGCAGACTCGGGGCCATTCCTCCAAATCACTCTGCAGTCCTTCCCATAGGCAGGGAGGAGAGAGAGAGAGAGAGAGAGAGTTATGTTGCTGCCTTGGGGGCCTGAGCTGGGGGCCTGAGCAAGGGTGGGTGGGGAAAGGGGGCAGAGGCGTAATGGCGGGGAGGGAGGCAGAGGCGAAATGTCGGAAAGGGAGGCAGAGGCGAAATGCTGGGCAGAGGCGAAATGGCGGAAAGGGAGGCAGAGGCGAAATGTCGGAAAGGGAGGCAGAGGCGAAATGCGGGGCACAGGCGAGATGCTGGGGGCACAGGCGAAGTGGCGGGGAGGGAGGCAGAGGCGAAATGTCGGAAAGGGAGGCAGAGAGAGAGGAGGAGGGAGGGAGAGAGAGAGGAGGAGGGGAGAGAGAGAGAGAGAGAGAGAGAGAGAGAGAGAGAGAGAGAGAGAGAGAGAGAGAGAGAGAGAGAGAGAGAGAGAGAGAGAGAGAGAGAGAGAGAGAGAGAGTAAGGTGAAACTAGTGTACGTGTAAAAAAGGAGGGGGTATATGGGTGCTGGCACCCTAAACCCCCCCACCTTTTAAAGCTTAAAATTGTAAAAAATGCAGCTTTAAAAGGGCTACTATTAAAAAATGGTAGTGGGAGCTTTGCATACACCATGAGAAAAAACAGTGTGGGCCTTTAATGCATGGGCTTTTCTCGCCAGCCCCAACAACCACATGCTTAGGGTGGATACAGACCGCCTAAGGGTGTCACAATACTGCCCAACATGTGGGTAGCCCCAAAAAGTGCCTTATGCACTCTTGAATGGGCGTACCCCATTACACACCAATTGCCCATGCCTGCATTTATTAAAAAAGTGACTGCCCATGCATGGGCTCCCCCTTTACACACCACCCTTTACACAACGTGCATCTCCACCAGCATGTTAACTTGCGTATACATGCAACATGTAAAGAGCCTGAGTCAGTGCTTGCCTACTCCCAATTTGGTGCTCAACACATACGATACAAGTGCAAGTGCTACTACTGTCTTACTATACTATGGAAGAATGAATTGGTAATCAATGATCACTTACCCACATACTTACATCCTTCACCCCGTAACTTACAAGATGCTCCCAAACTTCATCAATACCCTGCAAAAGCAATTTCCATCTATACAAATAGAGAGTTAGGGACTTGAACCCCATCACCACACTTATTGTGGCTATACCATGCTCTCTTCGAGAGGAGGGGAGGGGATGAACTAGATTTATCTTACCCCCTCCCCTCCTCCCATCTACAAAAGAGAATGAGAATCAGTAGGCATATGAGAATTAAAAACCAAATAAACATCCTAATTAAATAATCCAAAAGATGTTTGGGATATATTTTATAAAGCCTACAAAATATGATGTCTTAGAGATAAACAAAATACCAACATTGTGTCCAAAGTCATAACATCCAAGCACTATTTCATCTCCTACTCACTATTGTCATTCTCATCAACCGAGTCATGATCGCCAAATACAATTCTCACATTTGTCCTCTCTCTCTCTCTCTCTTTAAACATAACTCTAGCAAGATTGTCTCTCCTTTTTGCGCCCCCAACCTGGGATGAATCAGGCAGTGCTGTTTTTGATAATTGTAACCTTTGCACAACCGTTGAGGTCTCGATCTGCACCAAAGTTGTAACCTCAGCAAGACCCACTTGTAGCCCATTCTGAATGATTGGATCCAAAGCTAATGCATCATTGTTTGCTCTCTCCACCTTGCTTGTGCCTCTTGAACCCAGCCCTCATCAAATGAATCTCCATGCACAATGCACATGATATGAAGGACCAAACAAGTACTAACCATATTCGGCACATTCTACAATAACATGTCACATCTCTTCAATAAAATACGAAAGTGGGCTTTCAGCATTCCAAAAGCCCGCTCCATAGGCATCCATGAACTAGATTGAATGTAGTTCCAAAAGTACCACTCAGAGGATAATTCATCTTTACTACCTTTAAATGGAGGAAGCATCCAAAACCTTGCAGGGTGAGCACAATCACCAAGTAAACAATAATTGCCTAAGCTGTTTGATTCACACCTTTGTCCTAGATCACTTCTTTGGAGGAATATATTCCAATCATTTATAGAACCTGCCCAACCAATGTCATAATCCCAAACCAAGCAATTAGAAGCAACGGTCATCTGCAAAATTATAGAACGAAACCCCTTCCGATTAAAGTAGTCCTCATGGTGCACATGAGGGGCAATAATTGGAACATGGCTACCATCCACTGCACCAATGACAAACGGAATGCCATGTATTGCCTGAAATGCTTCAGCCATGATACGCATCCTATAAAAAGAAGGCCATTTAATGTACAGGTCATGAAGACCTGATGTGGAGATTGCATCACAGAACTCCAGAATGATCTTCTACATGAAGACATGGAAACCCCATACAAATCTGCTATTACTTGTAAGTTTGATCTTGTAGCTAGACAGTGCAAAGCCACACATACATGCTTCTCCACACTAATTGCATTTTGATAGAGTTAGATTTAGACCGTTGCAAGCGAGGAGCAAGCCGTGCAGTCAAGAAGTGAAATGTTTCCTTCCTTAGGCGGAGCCTCCTCTTGAATATTCTGTCTAAGTAGCTTCCAAGCAAACCACGCTCCATAAAAGTTTGGGGTCTAGGATAAGCCCAAACATGACCGCCGCTCATGTCTCCTTCTAGCAATCCGAGCCTGCTGTGCAAGCCAAACTTGAGCCATACACTGACTCGGTATGGATACATGTTGCATGCATAAATCATCCTCATCATAATATGAATCCATCATCTCAATCATTGCAATCAAAGAAATGATGATTGCAATGAGACAAAGTACGAGAATTAACTCGTCTTCCATCCCTTGCAATACATGGAAGAATGGCTAAATTCCTATGATTACATAACATTAGTGTATTTACATGTTAAAACTTGAAATTAGTTGAAAAATTGAAGTGTTTCATTACATGATGATTGATTTCAATTGCAGTAAACATGTTAAAACACCATAATTTGCAGAGATAACAAAGTGAAATCACTCCTTTTTAAAAATTTTCACTACATCCAAAAGGCCAGTCACACAGCTGAAGTAAGTTGGCTAAGCATTTGCAACTTTTGGTCTTTTGCTGCCTTGCAATCCGCAAGAGAGTCCGTGTGTTGATCTGCCATGACTTTGGCCATGCTGGCCATGTTGACAAGGGAATCCTCAATCTTCCGTTCTTTTTGTGGTCGTAGATTGAGGACATTGCTCTTTGGTGCTTCTGTTTTAATAGAGGATTATGTACCCTCTCCTTCATCTACTTCCCCAATTGGGCCATCGGTGTTACCACCCACAACTGAAGCATGGGTGAAGCTAACCACGTTTGCCCGATTGTGCATGTACTCATCAATGATATCAAACCATTGACATGTTACCTTACGATCATTTCTAGAGATCGAATTATGTGCCTTGTCCTTCTTGTAGTCTGCATACACACGACCCCATTTCTTTCTGCAACTTTCAGAGTCTTTGTCACACTATAGGAATAGCCCTGCAAGTTGAGTGGTAACTTTAGACCATAGATCAACCCCTTGCTTTGGAGTTTTTCCAAACTGATCATGCATTGAGCCCTGAATGTGAATGAGCTGAACAACCCATGAATCCTTCAAAACCTCCCTCTTCTGTGTTTGTTCATCTACATTGGTCTTTGGTGTAGGAGGCCTTTCTACCTCTCTTGGTCACAGGGGCTTTGTTGGAAACTTCAACCTCCTGCACCTCTGCATCATCTGATTGTTGGACTGTACGTTTTACTGGAACCGTTTTTACCTTTTATGGAGAGCAGAAACCCCATCCACATCACTTCTCCCTTCCGGAGGCAAAGATGAGTTGTGAGGGTTGCGGACTTTGATGCACAGACTGGTAGCCAATTGGGTTGGGCCGTTGGTATGGTGTAAACGCAAACCGTGAACCACCGAAAGCGGACAAAGGAAAGTAGGATGCCTGAGAATATTGGGAGTATAAGGGCGTGTACTCGCTGTCCTATATGAGTTCAAGGAATCCATTGGGGGATTACTGGAACGTCAAAATAAAGGGGTCAATTAGATGCTAATCAAAGCACTTAATGATGATTAACAATAATCTCGAGGTACCCTGGCGTGTGGTCCTCCTGTATGCTGACTCCCACTGGAATCCCTCTACTCGAGGTAGCTCTCTCTCTGGGCTCTGATGTGTCTCTGCCAGAAGTATGATGTCTCTCCCCACCATAACATGCTCCAGTCGTCCAGGCTGCACCCATAGTGAACCATTACAGTTCCATACTGCTATGTGTATCTCTGTCAGTGGCCTGGTCTGTGTCCCATAGGCCGCAAACCGCTAATCCATGGGCCGGCCATCAATGATGACCCGACCATCTCGATAGAAGGCCTTCTTGCCTTCTCTCCTCGCGTGTAAGACTCGTGGCATGCAAGTTCTCCTATGCTCAAGCTGCATCCTCGTGAGATCATCATCCAAGAAAATAGGAGCTCCCTCTAAACCCCGTAGTATGACCCTCTTCCTCATGAAGGTGACCCTCTCCGTCTCTCCTGCAAACTGTAGGATGAGGGCTCGCTTGCGTGTTGAGTCTTTCCCGGCTCTCCATGCTTTGGTAAAGGGGAGAGGGTGCTCTTCCTTGTAGCCGAGCTTCATGCATAGAAGCTGTCCATCTTTCTCGGGAGTGGAGTCGGGTGTCTCGGCTATACCTGTGACTCGAATGTTGAGGCGGCGGGCATGCCTCATCTTCTCCTCCTCAATGGTGGTGTGAATGATTTGGTTTTCTTCCCTTTGAGTTTCCTCCCTCACTTCTTTACGGATGTTCTTCTTCACCACCTCGACCCATCCTGACTGCTTGGCTTCGAGCTTTCCCTCCATGTCCTTTGTGATCTCCTTGGAGATCTCTTCTTTGATGGCCGTGAGAGTGTTGTCATTGATCTCCCCTTCTTCCTTCTCAGCATTCTTGATGGCTACCATTTCCACTTTCAATGCACTCACCTCCTCCTTGAGTGCCGTGTTCTCTTGTTCGAGGTTCGTGACCCGTGCTTCGAGAGCTATGATGTGCTTGTGTAGTTTGTTTTCCACCTCATTGAGGTTGGAATCGGATGTCTTCTTGTTCTCCTTGATTAATGCCTTCATTGCCATCTCGAGGGCCTCGAGTTTCTCTTGGAGACTCGGGGCCATTCCTCCAAATCACTCTGCAGTCCTTCCCACAGGCAGGGAGGAGAGAGAGAGAGAGAGAGAGTTATGTTGCTGCCTTGGGGGCCTGAGCAAGGGTGGGTGGGGAAAGGGGGCAGAGGCGTAATGGCGGGGAGGGAGGCAGAGGCGAAATGGCGGAAAGGGAGGCAGAGGCGAAATGTCGGAAAGGGAGGCAGAGGCGAAATGCGGGGCACAGGCGAGATGCTGGGGGCACAGGCGAAGTGGCGGGGAGGGAGGCAGAGGCGAAATGTCGGAAAGGGAGGCAGAGAGAGAGGAGGAGGGAGGGAGAGAGAGAGGAGGAGGGGGGAGAGAGAGAGAGAGAGAGAGAGAGAGAGAGAGAGAGAGAGAGAGAGAGAGAGAGAGAGAGAGAGAGTAAGGTGAAACTAGTGTACGTGTAAAAAAGGAGGGGGTATATGGGTGCTAGCACCCTAAACCCCCCCACCTTTTAAAGCTTAAAATTGTAAAAAATGCAGCTTTAAAAGGGCTACTATTAAAAAATGGTAGTGGGAGCTTTGCATACACCATGAGAAAAAACAGTGTGGGCCTTTAATGCATGGGCTTTTCTCGCCAGCCCCAACAACCACATGCTTAGGGTGGATACAGACCGCCTAAGGGTGTCACAATACTGCCCAACATGTGGGTAGCCCCAAAAAGTGCCTTATGCACTCTTGAATGGGCGTACCCCATTACACACCAATTGCCCATGCCTGCATTTATTAAAAAAGTGACTGCCCATGCATGGGCTCCCCCTTTACACACCACCCTTTACACAACGTGCATCTCCACCAGCATGTTAACTTGCGTATACATGCAACATGTAAAGAGCCTGAGTCAGTGCTTGCCTAATCCCAATTTGGTGCTCAACACATACGATACAAGTGCAAGTGCTACTACTGTCTTACTATACTATGGAAGAATGAATTGGTAATCAATGATCACTTACCCACATACTTACATCCTTCACCCCGTAACTTACAAGATGCTCCCAAACTTCATCAATACCCTGCAAAAGCAATTTCCATCTATACAAATAGAGAGTTAGGGACTTGAACCCCATCACCACACTTATTGTGGCTATACCATGCTCTCTTCGAGAGGAGGGGAGGGGATGAACTAGATTTATCTTACCCCCTCCCCTCCTCCCATCTACAAAAGAGAATGAGAATCAGTAGGCATATGAGAATTAAAAACCAAATAAACATCCTAATTAAATAATCCAAAAGATGTTTGGGATATATTTTATAAAGCCTACAAAATATGATGTCTTAGAGATAAACAAAATACCAACATTGTGTCCAAAGTCATAACATCCAAGCACTATTTCATCTCCTACTCACTATTGTCATTCTCATCAACCGAGTCATGATCGCCAAATACAATTCTCACATTTGTCCTCTCTCTCTCTCTCTCTTTAAACATAACTCTAGCAAGATTGTCTCTCCTTTTTGCGCCCCCAACCTGGGATGAATCAGGCAGTGCTGTTTTTTATAATTGTAACCTTTGCACAACCGTTGAGGTCTCGATCTGCACCAAAGCTGTAACCTCAGCAAGACCCACTTGTAGCCCATTCTGAATGATTGGATCCAAAGCTAATGCATCATTGTTTGCTCTCTCCACCTTGCTTGTGCCTCTTGAACCCAGCCCTCATCAAATGAATCTCCATGCACAATGCACATGATATGAAGGACCAAACAAGTGCTAACCATATTCGGCACATTCTACAATAACATGTCACATCTCTTCAATAAAATACGAAAGTGGGCTTTCAGCATTCCAAAAGCCCGCTCCATAGGCATCCATGAACTAGATTGAATGTAGTTCCAAAAGTACCACTCAGAGGATAATTCATCTTTACTACCTTTAAATGGAGGAAGCATCCAAAACCTTGCAGGGTAAGCACAATCACCAAGTAAACAATAATTGCCTAAGCTGTTTGATTCACACCTTTGTCCTAGATCACTTCTTTGGAGGAATATATTCCAATCATTTATAGAACCTGCCCAACCAATGTCATAATCCCAAACCAAGCAATTAGAAGCAACGGTCATCTGCAAAATTATAGAACGAAACCCCTTCCGATTAAAGTAGTCCTCATGGTGCACATGAGGGGCAATAATTGGAACATGGCTACCATCCACTGCACCAATGACAAACGGAATGCCATGTATTGCCTGAAATGCTTCAGCCATGATACACATCCTATAAAAAGAAGGCCATTTAATGTACAGGTCATGAAGACCTGATGTGGAGATTGCATCATAGAACTCCAGAATGATCTTCTACATGAAGACATGGAAACCCCATACAAATCTGCTATTACTTGTAAGTTTGATCTTGTAGCTAGACAGTGCAAAGCCACACATACATGCTTCTCCACACTGATTGCATTTCGATAGAGTTAGATTTAGACCGTTGCAAGCGAGGAGCAAGCCGTGCAGTCAAGAAGTAGGTGTTTCCTTCCTTAGGCGGAGCCTCCTCTTGAATATTCTGTCTAAGTAGCTTCCAAGCAAACCACGCTCCATAAAAGTTTGGGGTCTAGGATAAGCCCAAACATGACCGCCGCTCATGTCTCCTTCTAGCAATCCGAGCCTGCTGTGCAAGCCAAACTTGAGCCATACACTGACTCGGTATTGGTACATGTTGCATGCATAAATCATCCTCATCATAATATGAATCCATAATCTCAATCATTGCAATCAAAGAAATGATGATTGCAATGAGACAAAGTACGAGAATTAACTCGTCTTCCATCCCTTGCAATACATGGAAGAATGGCTAAATTCCTATGATTACATAACATTAGTGTATTTACATGTTAAAACTTGAAATTAGTTGAAAAATTGAAGTGTTTCATTACATGATGATTGATTTCAATTGCAGTAAACATGTTAAAACACCATAATTTGCAGAGATAACAAAGTGAAATCACTCCTTTTTAAAAATTTTCACTACATCCAAAAGGCCAGTCACACAGCTGAAGTAAGTTGGCTAAGCATTTGCAACTTTTGGTCTTTTGCTGCCTTGCAATCCGCAAGAGAGTCCGTGTGTTGATCTGCCATGACTTTGGCCATGCTGGCCATGTTGACAAGGGAATCCTCAATCTTCCGTTCTTTTTGTGGTCGTAGATTGAGGACATTGCTCTTTGGTGCTTCTGTTTTAATAGAGGATTATGTACCCTCTCCTTCATCTACTTCCCCAATTGGGCCATCGGTGTTACCACCCACAAACTGAAGCATGGGTGAAGCTAACCACGTTTGCCCGATTGTGCATGTACTCATCAATGATATCAAACCATTGACATGTTACCTTACGATCATTTCTAGAGATCGAATTATGTGCCTTGTCCTTCTTGTAGTCTGCATACACACGACCCCATTTCTTTCTGCAACTTTCAGAGTCTTTGTCACACTATAGGAATAGCCCTGCAAGTTGAGTGGTAACTTTAGACCATAGATCAACCCCTTGCTTTGGAGTTTTTCCAAACTGATCATGCATTGAGCCCTGAATGTGAATGAGCTGAACAACCCATGAATCCTTCAAAACCTCCCTCTTCTGTGTTTGTTCATCTACATTGGTCTTTGGTGTAGAGGCCTTTCTACCTCTCTTGGTCACAGGGGCTTTGTTGGAAACTTCAACCTCCTGCACCTCTGCATCATCTGATTGTTGGACTGTACGTTTTACTGGAACCGTTTTTACCTTTTATGGAGAGCAAAAACCCCATCCACATCACTTCTCCCTTCCGGAGGCAAAGATGAGTTGTGAGGGTTGCGGACTTTGATGCACAGACTGGTAGCCAATTGGGTTGGGCCGTTGGTATGGTGTAAACGCAAACCGTGAACCACCGAAAGCGGACAAAGGAAAGTAGGATGCCTGAGAATATTGGGAGTATAAGGGCGTGTACTCGCTGTCCTATATGAGTTCAAGGAATCCATTGGGGGATTACTGGAACGTCAAAATAAAGGGGTCAATTAGATGCTAATCAAAGCACTTAATGATGATTAACAATAATCAAAGCACTTAATGATTAACAGTAATCAAAGAAGATGCAAATTAAAGAAGATACATACAGATTAAAACACCTGGTATCTATTAGATGCTAATCAAAGAAGATGGTCTACAGATGGTATAGACATTGGGTATATGTAACATGTGGTTAACATGTATATGTTAAGAGCCTTTCTGCACAATGATGGTAAAATCAAACTTCATTAGAAGCCATCAAGTGATCCTAACCCATTGCCCTACCCATAGCACACATGGCTTGTTCAAAAGGTGAAGAAGTGGTTGATGGTCTATAAAAAATACAAAATTAGTCGACCAAAGATAATGACAATACTTCTTAATGGTATAATCTATGGCTAAGTCTTCTTATGTGGTGGTGGTATAGTTTTTCTTACTGTTATTCAAATGGAGACTAGCAAAGCTAACAAAAAATTGATGTTATGCTATGCATTCGATTGCAAATGTTGAAGCATCTATGTCCACTGACACTAACCAAGGCTTTCTTAAGAGTATTATATGTGTGTTGATACTCATCAATCCACTTAAAGAAGATGAATAGATGACACAAGGGTCTACATGCAAAAAAAAAAGAGAACAGAAACAAAAGGCAATTCTTATGTCCTTGTGACAACCCAATAGGAGTAGATTGAAAACAGGAAGCTCAATAGAGAGGAATACAGAACAGGAAGCTCAAGGGAGGAATACAGAACATGCAGAAAATATAGCATGTTACAAAAAATACAGAAGATACGGAGAGAGAGGAATACAAAACATGCAGAAAATGAAGACTAGCAAAGCTAACAAAAAATTGATGTTATGCTAATGATGTCCTGATTGGGTGCTTTGAGAATCGGTGCATTGAGACTTTCTTAAAAGTATCATACATGTGCTGACACTGACCAAGGCTGTCTTAAGAGTATTATACATGTGTTGATACTCATCGATCCACTTAAAGAAGATGAATAGACGACAGAAGGGTCTACGTGCAAAAAAAAAAAGAGAACATAAACGAAAGGCAATGCTTTCGTCCTTGTGACAACCCAATAGGAATAGATTGAAAACCGGAAGCTCAATAGAGAGGAATACAGAACATGCAATTTACATCAAGGGAGGAATAAAGAACATGCAGAAAATACAACATGTTGCAGAAAATACACAAGATACGGAGAGAGAGGAGCAAGACAAAAAAATACAAAAACATGTAGAAAATACAGCATGTTGCAGACACTACAGAAGATACGGAGAGAGAGGAATACAGAACATGCAGAAAATACAGAAGATACGGAGAGAGAGGAGCAAGACAAAAAAAAAATGAGGCTTCCCTGGATGGAGATCGCTCTACAAATCATTTGGTGATGGAAATCGATCTGCAACAGTGATTTATCATTGTGTTCTGGCGGGAAGCCCTGCAGCAGCATGGTCCACCGACGACGCGCCAAGTTCTCGGATTGGTTAGGGATAGGTGTGCCCAAGTTTGGGCAGCCAAGCTCAGTTGCCCACGCACAAGCGAAATAGGGGCCTTGCGTGGAGGCCCCTATTTGTGGATTGATGTGGAGTGATATGGATTGATGTGTGGATTGATGTGGTTGATGTGGATTGATGTGTGGATTAACTGTACTCTTAACCTGGTTGATTGTGGAATAAAAATTTCGATAACTAGATCAAGGAAAGTTGATAATCATTCGCTCAAAGCGAAAAGAGACCATATTGTTTGTAGAAATTGGATTGATGTAGGATGTGTGAAATGATGTGGAGTGATATGGATTGATGTGTGGATTGATGTGGTTGATGTGGATTGATGTGGATTGATGTGTGGATTAATGTGGATTGATGTGAATTAATGTGGAATGATGTGGGATGATGTTGAAAGATGTGGAATGATGTGGGATGATGTTGAATGATGTGGAATGATGTGGGATGATGTGAATGATGTGGAGTAATGTGGAAATAATGTGAAATGATGTGGCATGATTTGGAATGATGAGGAAGGATGTGAAATGATGAGGAATAATGTGGAATGATGCGAAATGATGGAATAATGAGGAATAATGTGGAATGATGTGAAATGATGAGGAATAATGTGGAATGATGTGAAATGATGAGGAATAATGTGGAATTGATGTGGAATGATATGGAAAGATGAGAATTTTGCTTGGAGACTGTATTTGCATGTGAAACCTGTGTTTTAAAGATTGTTTTACGTCAAGAATGCTGGGGAAGCATTTTGACTATCTTATGGAATGAGGTCATGGACCTGATTGGAAAAGGTTGCAACAACCAGACAAAGAGTCAAAGAAGGACGTCTCGCATGGCAAGGTCCTCGGCCAAGGTCTTAATGGTTAAAATGGTGAGCTTCTGGTACGGTGGATAAGGGGCCAAGGAAGCGGCCTATCACTAGGTCACTTGTTGCGAAAGAGCCTAGAGGGTGCTGACCATATGGTGCTTGGGCTCTGGCCTAGGATACCCACGCGTGCGTCGAGGAAGAAATGGAACATTGAGTTGGAGTTGTTTTCTAAACACGGGCATGGATTTGGTTGATTGGCCTTGCTAGTCTTCAACGGATGAGTCCATGGCTCTTTTTGGTAAATGGATCTTGTTGGTTAATCTAGCTAATTGTCAACGAAGAGTCCATATGGATTTTATGAGATTATACTCCTGGTACTATGAGCTAGAACTATTGAAAAGGCCCCTAAGTGAAATACTAGGTAAGCCTAGAGGGATTGACCAGGTGGTGATCGTTTTGGTTGCCGATGATGCCATAGGTACGCTGAGGAAGGAATGACCGGAATTTGGATTTTATGGTTGGAATGTGGAAAAGTTGGAATTTGGACCCTAGAAATGGAATACTAAGGATTATGATGGAAACACTGTGGTTTTATTGCAATTTGGACCCTAGAAATGGAATACTAAGGATTATGATGGAAACACTGTGGTTTTATTGCAATTCTGTTTGGAAATAGTTGAATCTAAGAAAAAGGCAACTTCATATTGGGTGTATAAGTGGTGAGTCTATTTAATTTTTGCATGAGTGTCGGCTAGGGGGCCTGGGAACTCTTTTCCCTGCTGATACTACTCGGGACAAAACATAACCAAATTTTTATAATGGATCCCATCAATACAGTGGTTGGGCAGTTGGCTAACCCATGGGATTGGATGGGGTTAGACACTGGATCGATGGATTCCTATAATAAAGTTCAATTCTGTTCAAAGTGTGCATACAACCTTATGGGATTTACAAAATTAATTATACCCATAATTCCATAGAACATTTATGCACACATACTAATTCATTTTTATCTAAATGAATTATATTCATAATCCTTTCCATAATTCTCATAAATTGAATGAATCTAGAAAGATTTGTGCATAACCTTCTTTATTTTTCTGGCAAATGAATAATGCTCAAAACTCCACTTTTAGCATGAAATTTATTATGCTGCATAAAGTCATTTTCTAATGATAAAATTTTTACCATAGTTTTCTTGCATTTTCTATGAAATGAGAATGCTTAAAATTCCACTTTTAACATAAAATTTATTATGCATAAATTCATTTTCTAATGATAAAATTTTGCCATAGCTTCCCCACATTTTCTATGAAACGAAAATAGTCAAAATTCCACTTTTAACATAAAATTTATTAAGCATAAATTTAAATTCATTTTCTAAAAATTTTGCCCTAGCTTCCCCACATTTTCTATGAAATGAAAATGCTCAAAATTACACTTTTAATATAAAAATTAGTTTATGCATAAACCTAAGCACAAATATAAGCATAATTGCATCTAAGCATCTTGTTTATTAAAAAAATATCCAAATATAACTTTCATATGAAAATAAATATATGAATGTTATCCTAAGCTCTCTTTCATCATAAAATGAATCAATATGAAATTTCTTATCATAAAAACAAGCTTAAATGAATTAACCTCATTCTAAGTAGGTTAATAATCATAAAAATGTTTAATCTTCATCTCTAGCTTGTTAGGCTAAGAGTTTTGGGTAAGAAAATGATATTAGAATAATTAAGGTTTAACCTTCCAAGAAGGATTTAACCATAATAAGTGAGTATTGCTTCATAAAGAGTGAATATAAATCATAAACAATACACTTAAGCATAGGAGATTAACATTACTGCATCTAAACAACAACATAAATAAAGAAGGGCATGATTTCAAGAAGAAACCATGAAATAAAATGCTTCCCAAGCATGTAGAGAGGTTGGGAAGAATATTAACATAAAAAAAGAGAGTAAACATCATTGTTTAGGCGTACCCTTGGTGTGCTTGATTCTTTACCTTGCAAGAGTTATGTAGACCGCAAGGAAGAGGCTTGGCCACCAAGAGAAGAGGGTAATCTCCAAGAGAAGAGGGTAATTTCCAAGAGAAGAGGGTAATCTCCAAGAGAAGAAGAGGTTTATACACTAAGATGAAAATACAAAGGAATGAGGCTCTATTGATAGGTGAGGGAGGCCACCAACCAAGCCTAACTAGGATCTAGAGGCTTCCAGCTTCAGTTTGATCCAATTTGGACAAGTTGCAGACTAGTTATGCCCACTTTTTGATTTAGTTTGGAAGAGGAGAGAGGAGAGATGAAATATCTAGCTACTTTATGATTTTTTTGAATAAAAAATGACTTCCTTGATGTGATTTCTAGGCGCCTCCTTGATGAGGGGTTCTCTCTCTCCTGAGGTGTCAAAATTTGTTTTTTTATACTAGTACCAATACTAGTCAACTCTTCATCTTATGTGAAAATTTATTCATTTTTGGTGGATTTTCTTTTCTTCTTGCATTTTTCTACTCAACCACTTGGATTAATCATATAGGCCCATTAGAACACTCTTTGGACGTTAACCCATAATTTTCTGAAAATAGGTACCCCTAGGCTATATGCCTAATTTTTGGTTTGGTACAAAGTTACGGTAGAAATTTGGTTGTAAGAAAGTCTCTATATACATATTCAATTAATTTCTAATGCACATTGAAAAACTCTTTTTAAACTTCTATTTCAGGGAAATTCATCTTAATATTAAAGGGTAACTTTGTATCCAAAAATATCTCAAAACTATATTATCTCTCTCTAGACCAAAACAGGGTCAAACAAGATCTTTTTCCATTCTGAGGGGGGGGGGATGATTACAAGAGACTAGTACCAATACTAGTCAACTCTTCATCGTATGTGAAAATTTATTCATTTTTGGTGGATTTTCTTTTCTTCTTGCATTTTTCTACTCAAACACTTCCATAATTTTTTGAAAATAGGTACCCCTAGGCTAAAGTGTTCAGTAGTGCACATATTCAATTAATTTCTAATGCACATTGAAAAACTCTTTTTAAACTTCTGTTTCAGGAAAATTCATCTTAATATTAAAGGGTAGCTTTGTATCCAAAAATATATCAAAACTATATTACCTCTCTCTAGAATATTTTCTCTCTCTAGACCAAAACAGGGTCAAACAAGATCTTTTTCCATTATGAGGGGGAGGGGGGATGATTACAAGAGACTAGTACCAATACTAGTCAACTCTTCATCTTGTGTGAAAATTTATTCATTTTTGGTGGATTTTCTTTTCTTCTTGAATTTTTCTACTCAAACACTTGGATTAATCATATAGGCCCATTAGAACACTCTTTGGACGTTAATCCATAATTTTCTAAAAATAGGTACCCCTCCTAGGCTAAGGTGTCCAGTGCACATATTCAATTAATTTTTAATGCACATTAAAAAACTCTTTTTAACCTTCTGTTTCAGGGAAATTCATCTTAATATTAAAGGGTAACTTTGTATCCAAAAATATCTCAAAACTATATTATCTCTCTCTAGAATATTTTCTCTCTCTAGACCAAAACAAGGTCAAACAAGATCTTTTTCCATTCTGAGGGGGGGGATGATTACAAGAGACTGAAGGGGAGGTTCTTACATCTTTACATCATCAAAAGTTGGAGGGAGGAATCTTACATGCCCTACCAAGGCCTTGTAGTCTAAAACTTCTTATGAAGCTTGGCATGGCACGAAGCGATCTGTGGCTCATTTGTGTGTTTTTGGTTGTCTTGCTTATGCTCTTGTGCATGAGAAATAACGCAGTAAGCTTGATGATAAGACAGGTAAATGCATATTTGTAGGATATAGTTCAAAAAGCAAGGGATATAGACTCTGCCATTCAGCCTCAAAGCGGATTTTGGTAAGTAGAGATGTTGTTTTTGTCGAAAACTTAGTTTAGCCCATGCTTTCATGCCAAAAATAGCAGAATGTATTCTCATAGGACATGTTTGATTCGCTCCTACCTTTGTTTAATGGAGGGTAGCCATATGTAAAGAAATTGAATGGTCAACCAAGTGTTGAAATTCACCCTTTGCAGGTGCAAAATCAGCCTTTTGATGAGGCAATTATTGAGGATGTAGTGGATGAGGAGAGAGAAGCCATAGAAGAATCTAGGCGTATGCCAAAATCGCTTGTGCAGACATTGAGGGATAGCAAGTTGGCAGCTTCTTTACCTAGCAGAACTCGTGCAGGTTCTCATCATGCAGATTATTCTCATGTGGATCATGTTCTCATTTCTACTTTATGTAATGAGGAGGAACCTTTTTCCTTTCAGGAAGCACAAGATGATGATCATTGGATGCATGCTATGTAGGGTGAGTATAACTCTATACTCAATAATGACACCTAGTATTTGACAGATCTACCTAAGAAGGCCATTGGTACTAAGTGGGTTTACAAGTTAAAATGCAAAGCAGATAGTATCATTGATCGCTACAAGGCTTGACTTGTTTTGTTTGCAAAGGGGTATGCCCAAAAGGGCATTGATGATGAGACCTTTGCACCCACATCTCGTATGACTACCATTAGGTGTCTCATTGCTTTGGCAGCACATCATGGGTGGAATGTACATCAGTTGGACACTAAGACTGCATTCTTGAATGGTGATTTACATGAGAAGGTGTATGTATCGCAGCCGCCTCCTGGTTTTGATGTAAAAGGAGAAGAGTTTAAAGTATGCAGGTTGAAAAGGCTCTTTATGGCCTTAAGCAGGCTCCTAGAGCATGGTATGAGAAGATTCATGCATACTTGGTTTTGTAAATGATTTTTACAACAGTCCAACCGAGAGTACCCTCTATGTGAAGAGGAGTAAGGACACATTTTTGGTCATCATTCTATACATTGATGACATGCTACTCACGGGACCCGATATAGATCAGATTTCAGACTTTAAGGCTGATTTGCAATCATCGTTTGAGATGTTAAATTTGGGGCCCTTGCATTACTATTTGGGGATTCAGTTTATGTAGCGCAATGATGACATTATTATGCTGCAGTCTAAATATATATAGAAGCTATTAAAGAGGTTTAATCTTAACGAATGTAAACCTATGGCTACACCTATGGAGACAGGTACTCGACTTAGTCTTCAAGATGCAGGAGACTCTTTTGATGCTAGTTTGTATCATCATCAAGCTGTTGGATCCCTTCTTTATGTGTGTAACACGAGGCCAGATATACAGTATGCGGTCTCACAGTTGAGAAGATTTATGCATAGCCTAGGTACAAAGCAGAAAAAGTCCATACAAATGAGAGTTCTCTAACTAACCAAAAAGAGCAAATCCACACATATAGATATTCTAGCTGCCCTGATTATTCTCCTTTATTCAATTAACGACGGGTAACACTACATGATCTGCTTGCACCATTACTAAACTCGGTGTCCTTCTCTTTCACTAACTTCCCAAGCTCCTCTTGGGAAGTTAGTGAAGAATGGTTTCTTATCAGTGATGTATTCAAATGCCCGCCATATCCCTATTGCATTACTCAATTTCAAATTCCATTGATATACATCCATCTTCAAATGTAATATCTTCATTGTTCCATAGCTTTTGCTCTTCTAGACCCTATTGCATGTGCTTAAATATTTCACGTTCAGGCTCTTCTCTCTCTCTCTCGGACTTGCACTGATAGCATAGACAAGACCTTGGTGAATGCTTCTTTCATGTTCGTCATGGTGCTGCAAGAGGTAGGCATGTTGGAGTGATTAGAAGGAGAGACAATGAGGGTTTTGTGTTTAGGGTTGAGAGACAGAGAAGGAATGATGAAAAGCTTCTTCAGGGACTATAGGTTTAACTAGAGAAATTATGGTACGTCTAGTGGGAGAGAGAGGGGGGCCTTCATAAGTTTTTACAATTTATAGCCTCTTCATACCACTTTCAATAGCAGGGACCTCTCCTTTTTGTTACATGCCAAAAGTACTTGTTAAAGGAACAACACTCCTTTTTTATGTTTGGCCACGCAAGGATTACCTCTCATTGACTGGGTGCATACAGAAAGGAACAGCATTCCTTTAAATGGTTTACCCATGCAAGGATTACCTCTCATTTTTTAGGTGCATGAAAAAATGAATAGCACTCCTTTATTGGGTGCGCATAAAGTGTCTCTCATTATTTACAAAAGAAAAAGTGATTTCCCTTTTCAATATTAAAGTAATCAAATCTCACAACCACCACACTGTTCACTTGTTATTCGAAAAAGAATAAGGAAATTCCCTTTATTTTTTATTTAATTAGAAGTTCTTTGTCACCACTCTGTTCACTTGTTATTCGACAAAGTAAAATTGAATTCCACTCTATTCGATAATTCCACTCTATTCGATAATTGAATAAAAGTTAACTATCACCTATTAACCACATATTGGTTAACACATTCCTATAACAACTATGTCTGCCTACTTATATAATGGGCGCTGGCACTATATTGTAAATCCTGTCATTTGAAGAGGGAAACGCCCTAAAGATTCTCCCAAGTATTGAACTTCGAAGGACACACAAGAAGATCTTGGTCAGTTGGCCAAATCATAGAGAAAAGCCTTGTAAACTATGTTTTGGGCACCCCGGGTCACTTATTCCCGGGCGGCCTATGAAAAGATGCAGGGGGGAGGAGAGCTTGAGCTCTTGCAAGCACACACACACACTCACAAAACCCTAATAGAGAACATACAAGGTGAGAGGCTGAAAATCTTCTTTTTCTCTACTCAACACTCAACACACCATATACAAGAATAAGAGTACACACAATATGAAAGGTACTCAACCAAATACATACACGGGTTCTCTATAGTGTGAACCCGACTAAATGAGCTGGCGCTATAACTATGCCAGTCTCTAGAGTGGCTGTCACACAGCCTGTCATCCCACTGGCCGCATATCACCCAAGATCTCACCAACCATGCCAGTGGTGTAAGTGCGGGGCCTATCCCCCAGGCGGGTCATCAGTGTCCACCGCCTCACTAGAGCTCGATATCTCAACACTCCCCCTCGAGCTCAACTCCATCTCATGTACACCAAGCGAAGCCCTGAATCTGCGGAGCTTCTCTGTACCCAATGCTTTGGTAAAGATGTCAGCTACCTGATCCTCTGTGCTGACATAAACAAGGTTAAGGTCTCCTGCCAAGACCTTCTCTCTGACGAAGTGGTAGTGGACCTCTATGTGCTTCGTACGAGCATGAAAGACTGGGTTCCTGGCCAACTGTATACTACTAATGTTGTCACAGAAAATGACAACTTGTCTATCCACTGATAGACCCAAATCTGCAAGTAGCTTCCTCAACCAAGCTACCTCACATGCTGCCATAGCAGCTCCTCTGTACTCGGCCTCCGTACTCGATAGAGCAACCGTAGGCTGCTTCTTGCTGCTCCAAGTCACAGCAGCACTCCCCAAAGAAAACATGAATCCACTGGTAGATCTTCTGTCTGAGATACTACCAGCCCAATCAGCATCTGTGTACCCATGTACACATATCTCTGTCCCAGTCTCATAGAATAGTCCACAATGTAAAGTAGACTTCACATACCTCAGTATGCATCTCACAGCATCCAAATGCGGTTTCCGTGGAACCTGCATAAACTGACTCACCAACCCAACAGCATAGCTCAAATCTGGTCTGGTGATCGTCATGTAGATCAAACTTCCTACTATGCTCCTGTACATAGTAGGATCCTCCAAGATCTCTCCTGAATCTGCACTTAACTTGCCATTCTGATCCAATGGCACAGAAATAGGCTTACAGCCTGTCATACCATACTTGGACAACATGTCCAAGCCATACTGTCTCTGCAGTAATCCAATACCATGTGGTGACCTAATCACCTCAATGCCCAAGAAATATCTGAGCTCCCCCAGATCCTTCATCTCAAACTTCTGTCTTAGCAAGATCTTTACATCAAAGATCTCTGCATCATGGTCCCCCGTAATGATCAAGTCATCTACATAGATGACAACAAGCACAACCCCTCTATCACCATGTCTCACATACAATGAGAAATCTGCATTGGCTACATGAAAGCCAATAGTGACAAGATATTCAGAAATCTTGTCAGACCATGCTCTTGGTGCTTGCTTTAAGCCATACAAGGCTTTCTTCAACCTGCAAACATGCTCGGGGTGACCCACATCCTCATAACCAGAGGTGGCTGCAACATATACACCTCTTCTTGCAAATCCCCATGCAAGAATGCATTCTTTACATCCATCTGATGTAAAGACCATTGCTTTGATGCAGCCACTGCTATCACAACTCTCACCGTTGCCATCTTGGCAACTGGGCTGAAAGTTTCCTCATAATCAATCCCATATGTCTGCGCATATCCTTTGGCTACTAATCTAGCCTTGTACCTGTTTATGCTTCCATCACTGTTATGTTTAACTTTGTACACCCACTTGCATCCAATGGCTTTCTTGCCTTCAGGCAATTGCACTAAATCCCAAGTTTCATTTCCATATAGTGCATCCATCTCCTCATCCATAGCTTTCTCCCAACACACATTTCCAATAGCCTCATCAATGCATGTGGGCTCAACAACCTGCACAACCTTTGCCATATATGCATAGTGATGTGCCACATAACCATCATATGTAAATCTCTGCACAGGGTTCTTCACTCTCCCTGATCTTCGCAGCTTTTCATTCATGGCTTCCATAGCCTTCTTTACACCAGGTGTTCTCATAGCTGGGATCCCAAGCTCCTCATCAAGGCTCATATCTGAGCCACTAGACTCTCCATCAACATGAGAATGCCCTGCAGAAATGTCAGGCATACCAAGGGGCTCAACCACTTTCTCTTTTCCTTTACGTGATGTAGTAATCACATTTGCAGGACTGGTATTATGACGCAGCCTGCCACTCCATGGTCTATCAACAGACCCACTAGATGAGGACTCTCCTGGTCCACTCAAAGACTGTGATTGCTGACCTGCATTCTGTGCAACCACACTTCCACTCACATCAGCCCCGACAGCTTCTTTTTCAGCAGCATACCAGCTGTTTATCTCATCAAAGACAACATCCCTGCTTACCCTCAACTCACATGTAGCAGGGTTATAACACCTGTATCCCTTTTGCTCAAGGGAATATCCAATAAACACACATTTTTCAGCTTTCGGATCCAGCTTAGTTCTCAGCTCATCTGGCACATGCACATATGCAATGCATCCAAAGACTTTCAGATGAGACAAATCTGGTTTTCTGCCAGTAAACCTCTCCTCTGGAGTTACATCATGTATGGCTGCAGTTGGAGTCCTGTTCATGATGTATACTGCTGTAGAAACAGCCTCAGCCCAATAGCAATGCGGCATATTCTTCTCTTCCATCAATGCCCGCGCAATCTCAGCAATGTGCCTGTTTTTCCGCTCAGCAACTCCATTTTGCTGCGGAGTATATCTGCATGTGAACTGTCTCCGAATACCATTCTTCTTCAAGAATTCAGAGAACTCATTGGAGAAGTACTCTCCCACTCCATCTGACCTAGGCACTTTACATATTTCCCTGTTTGCTTTTCAACCAAAACTCTGAAATTCTGAAAGTGAGTGAACACCTCACTCTTCTCTTTCATGAAATATACCCACACTTTCCTTGTGTGGTCATCAATGAAAGTGACATAGTATCTGCAGCCTCCCATAGACACGGTCTTCGTAGGACCCCATACATCTGAATGCACAACATCTAGTGCATTTCTGCTCACATATCTGTTACGTGGAAACACATGCTTTGTTTGCTTCCCAAATTGGCATGCTTCACATATTTTCTGCATACCTTCCACTTTAAATTTTGGCAGCCCTATCACAATTCCTTTTGTTTGCATAGACTTCAATCTCTGCACATTTACATGTCCAATTCTTTTATGCCATATGTCTGTGTCTGCAACAACTCCTGAACCATTTGCAAACATCGCAGCACTCATTTCAGGCATGTCTATATTCAACGTAAACATTCTGCCCACTCTGTTGCCTTTTGCAACCAACCTGCACTTGTCTTTGAAATCTTCAACATAACACCCATCAGGGTTAAACCGAACCTGCAAACCCTGCTCAATCATCTGGCCAACTGAAACCAGATTCTTTGTTATGTTCGGTACATGAAGTACATCTGCAAGGTACTTCACTTTGCCATCCTGCATAGACAATGGCACATCTCCAACGTGGGCAATTGGATGAGCAGTGTCATCCCCTGTGTTTCCACAAAACCTGGTCTTTCCGGGTTTTTCATCTCCTTGAACCACTCCCCATGACTCGTCATGTGGTTCGAAGCGCCTGAATCCACATACCATACATTATCTTTTTGTGCTGCATCAACATTTTCAGACATGGCATTCACGACATGCTGCATAACAAACAACCTTTCATTATCCTCATTATTTCTGCTTGAGGATGCATAGTTGTTTTGCTGCACTTTCCCATTTTGCATGTCAGCCTGCTTCTTATAACATTCTGACTGCACATGTCCAGGCTTACCACAATAATAGCATTCACGTGCATCATTATATTGCCTTTGCCAATTTCCACGGCCTCTTTGACTCCCCTGCCTCTGAATTTGCCTCTTCCACCTACGTGTTGTTGTTGTTGTTGTTGATTCTGGGACTGTTGTTGCTGCTGCTGCTGCTGGCCATAATTCTGATTACCTGTTCGGCCACCTCCTTGACCACGTCCACGGCCTCCTCTACCTCGTCCTCTTCCTGAACTCGTGTAGAAGGCCTGTTGCTCTGAACTGTTTTTGCTTTGTGAAGACTATTGGTCTTCACCCAAGTTCTTCTCTTCGATAATCAGCATAGACACCAAATCTGTAAAGTTGGGAATGTTTTCCCGAGTCTGAATAGACGTCTTAAACGCCTTGTATTGTGGCCCGAGACCACGTAGACAGACTTCCACCTTGTCATCATCATCTACTGACACACCAATAGATGCAAGGGATTCCACAATACCCTTTATCTTCAGCGCATAGTCATTCACAGACATGCTCTTTTTCTCCACAGTATGAAGTTCATTCTTCAACTGTATCTTGCGTGCCTTGGTATTTGTTTCATAAAGCTTTACCAAGGTGTCCCACGCCTCCTTGGGGGACTTGGCATCCTGAATGTGCCCAATCATGGTGTCCTGTATACTAATGGAAAGCCAATACATAACCTTCCTGGCTCCTTGGTTCCAGTCTTTAAACTCTTTCACATCTGCAGTAGTCGGATTTATATCCGGTATCTCCGGTGCCTCTTCATGCTCACCTTCTATGTAGTCCCAGTAGCCTTTTCCCATCAGGAAATTCGTCAACCTGAACCTCCAAGCATGGAAGTTATTCTTATCCAGCTTCTCAGCCACAATCTGAGTTATCCCATCATTTGACATCTTGCCAAACACACAACTTTACCAGAAACTGCACTCTGGTTTTTCTGCACAAATGCTGTATTTTCTGCACAGCGGTACTGCAGTACTCTCAAATGTCACAACCAGTGACTTCAATGCACATACATACACCCAATGGCAACTGTAGACCTCTTTGCAGCACCCACAGTGCATGCACAGTCAATCTGTCTTCCTGCAGTTCTTAAAACAGAGTTCTGCAGAGAATCGATGACTTACCCGCAGTGCTCGAAATCGCCTGCTTTCTGAAAAAACGGAGGTCCAGACGCGCCCGAAACGCGTTTTCGGCCCAAAAAATGTAGTCCGTAGGATTGTATAGTTGCCCTATAGCTTCACTCCTGCGAAGAAAGCTCCTCAATCGGAGATCGTTTGCCGGTGCCTCCCGTAGAGCTCCCGACAAGGGTGTAGTCACCAACACAATAGGGAAGAGTAGTTGAAGCTCTTACCCTCGTACCGCTTCCTGTGGTTCTCTTGCTTGCAGCTCAGCCCTTAGCACGAACCAGGCTCTGATACCATGAAAAGATGCAGGGGGGAGGAGAGCTTGAGCTCTTGCAAGCACACACACACAATCATAAAACCCTAATAGAGAATATACAAGGTGAGAGGCTGAAAATCTTCTTTTTCTCTACTCAACACTCAACACACCATATACAAGAATAAGAGTACACACAATATGAAAGGTACTCAACCAAATACATACACGGGTTCTCTATAGTGTGAACCCGACTAAATGAGCTGGCGCTATAACTATGCCAGTCTCTAGAGTGGCTATCACACAGCCTGTCATCCCACTGGCCGCATATCACCCAAGATCTCACCAACCATGCCAGTGGTGTAAGTGCGGGGCCTATCCCCCAGGCGGGTCATCAGTGTCCACCGCCTCACTAGAGCTCGATATCTCAACAGCCTAGTGGGAAAAGGCTTGGAACTATAAAAGCCAATTTCTCTTGTTTATAACTCATTCTCCCATTTGTGCAATAGAAGTGGAGTGTTCTCTATCCCTCTCTCTTGCAACTCTAATCTATCCCTCTCTCTTGCAACTCTAATCTAGCATGTGTGGTGTGCCTAGGGTTAGGGTTTGGGAGTGCTAATCACTTGCTCTCTTTTACTTCCCTCTTGCTTCCTCTCTCTCTCTCTCTCTCTCTCTCTCTCTCTCTCTCTCTCTCTCTCTCTCTCTCTCTCTCTCTCTGTGAGCCTATGTAATTCCCAATTAATGTCAACTAGCCTCAATTGAGTTCAATTGAGGCTAATTGATGTCAATTAAGTCGAATGGAGCCTATAAGATGCCTAATTGATGTCAATTAAGTCTAATTAATTCTAATTAGATGCCTAATTGATGCCAATTAAGTCGAATGGAGCCTATGAGACTTAATCGATGTCAATTAAGTCTAATTAATTCTAATTAAACTCATTTGAGCTCAATGGAACCTTATTGGTGTCAATTGAGCCTAATTGAGCCTAATTGAACCTTATTGGTGTCAATTGAGCCTAATTGATACCTAATTGAGTCCAATTGAGCCGAATTAATATGAATTGAGGCCAATTGAGTCCAATTGATACCTAATTGAGTCCAATTGAGTCCAATTGAGCCGAATTAATATAAATTGAGGCCAATTGAGCCAAAATGATGTTAATTAAGTCTAATTTAGCCTAATTGATGTCAATTGAGTCCAATTAGACCTGGTTGATGCCAATCAACTTCAACTTGAGCCTAATTGATGCCAATGGTGAGACGAATTGAGTCCAATTGAGGCTAATTGATGTCAATAGATCCCAATTGAGGTCACATGATATCTAATTGATGTCAATTAATTCTAATTAATCAAGTCATTTGAGCTCAATTAAGCCTTATTGATGTCAGTTGAGTCTAATGGATGCCTGATTGAGTCCAATTAAGCCCAATTGATATCAATTAAGCCTTATTGATGTCAGTTGAGTCTAATGGATGCTTGATTGAGTCCAATTAAGCCTAATTGATATCAATTGAGTCTAATTGGATGTGATTGATGCCAATTGACTTCTACTTGAGCCTAATTAATGCCAATGGTGACTAATTGAGTCCAATTGAGGCTAATTGATGTCAATTGAGTCCAATTGAGCCGGCATGATACCTAATTGATGTTAATTAAGTCTAATTAATCTTAATTAAAGTCATGTGAGCTCAATTGAACCTAATGGATGCCTAATTTAGCCAAATTGATGTGAATTGATTCCAATTAAACCTAATTGATGTCGATTGAATCCAATTGATGTGATTGATGCCTAATTAAGCATAATTGATGTCGATTGAATCCAATTGATGTGATTGATGCCAATTGACTTTTACTTGATCCTAATAGTGACTAATTGAGTATAATTGAGGGGCTAATTGATGTCAATTGAGCCAACATGATACCGAATTGATGTCAATTAAGTCTAACTCATCTTA
This sequence comes from Cibotium barometz, assembly GCF_041138505.1. NCBI lineage: Eukaryota > Viridiplantae > Streptophyta > Polypodiopsida > Cyatheales > Cibotiaceae > Cibotium > Cibotium barometz. Next base: position 15,666,282 of record NC_141083.1, read on the forward strand.
ATTAAAGTCATTTGAGCTCAATTGAGACTTATTGGTGTCAATTAAGTATAATGGATGCCTAATTGAGCCAAATTGATGTTTGTGAATTGAGTCCAAATGAGCCTAATTGATATCAATTGAGTCCAATTGGACCTAATTGATTCCAATTGATTCCAATTGGAATCAATTGGCTCAATTGGAATCAATTGAGCCAAATTGATGTGAATTGAGTCCAAATGAGCCTAATTGATATCAATTGAGTCCAAATAAGCCTAATAAGCCTAATTGATATCAATTGAGTCCAAATGAGCCTAATTGATATCAATTGAGTCCAAATAAGCGTAATTGATATCAATTGAGTCCAATTGGACCTAATTGATTCCAATTGAGCCCAATCGATTCCAATTGAGCCTAATTGATTCCAATTGGACCTGATTCTAATTGGACCTAATTGATTCCAATTGACTTCAACTTGAGCCTAATTGATTCCAATTGACTTCAACTTGAGCCTAATTGATTCCAATTGACTTCAACTTGAGCCTAATTGACTCCAATTGACTTCAACTTGAGCCTAATTGATTCCAATTGACTTCAACTTGAGCCTAATTGATGCCAATTGATTCCAATTGACTTCAACTTGAGCCTAATTGATGCCAATTGATTCGAATTGACTTCAACTTGAGCCTAATTGATGTCGATTGATTCCAATTGAACCTAATTGATTGGACCTAATTGATTCCAATTGATTTCAATTGGACCTAATTGATGCCAATTGATTCCAATTGATTCCAATTGATGCCAATTGATTCCAATTGACTTCAACTTGAGCCTAATCGATTCCAATTGACTTTAACTTGAGCCTAATTGATGTCAATTGATTCCAATTGGACCTAATTGATGCCAATTGATTCCAATTGATTCCAATTAGACCTAATTGATTCCAATTGATTCTAATTAGAATCCAATTGGACCTAATTGATTCCAATTGACTTCAACTTGAGCCTAATTGATGCCAATGGTGACCAATTAGACCTAATTGATGCCAATGGTGACCAATTCAGTAGTCCAATTTAGAATAATTGATGTCAATTGAGCCAGTTGAGCTAACATGATACCAAATTGATGTCAATTAAGTATAATTAATCTTAATTAAAGTCATTTGAGCTCAATTGAGCCTAATAGATACCTAATTGAGCTAAATTGATGTGAATTGAGTCCAATTAAGCCTAATTAATGTCATTTGAATCCAATTGGATGAGCTAACATGATACCTAATTAATGTCAATCACATCCAATTGAATCCAATTGGATGTGATTGATGTTAATTAACTTCAACTTGAGCCTAATTGATTGCAATGGTGACCAATTGAGTCCAATTGAGTCCAATTGAGGCTAATTGAGTCCAATTGAGTCCAATTGAGGCTAATTGATGTCGATTGAGTCCAGTTGAGCCCACATGATACCTAATTGATGTTAATTAAGTCTAATTAATCTTAATTAAAGTCATTTGAGCCAGTTGATGTCAATTGAGCCAGTTGAGCTAACATGATACCAAATTGATGTCAATTAAGTATAATTAATCTTAATTAAAGTCATTTGAGCTCAATTAAGCCTTATTGATTTCAATTGAGCCTAATAGATACCTGATTGAGCTAAATTGATGTGAATTGAGTCCAATTAAGCCTAATTAATGTCATTTGAATCCAATTGGATGAGCTAACATGATACCTAATTAATGTCAATGACATCCAATTGAATCCAATTGGATGTGATTGATGTCAATTAACTTCAACTTGAGCCTAATTGATTGCAATGGTGACCAATTGAGTCCAATTGAGGCTAATTGAGTCCAATTGAGTTTGAGGCTAATTGATGTCGATTGAGTCCAGTTGAGCCCACATGATACCTAATTGATGTTAATTAAGTCTAATTAATCTTAATTAGACTTAATTGACATCAATTAGGTCGATTGAGTCTAGTTGAGCCCACATGATACCTAATTGATGTCAATTAAGTCTAATTAATTAAAGTCATTTGAGCTCAATTGAGCCTTATTGATATCAATTGAGCCTAATGGATGCCTAATTGAGCCTTATTCATATCAATTGAGCCTAATGGATGCCTAATTGAGACAAATTGATGTGAATCCAATTGAGTCTAATTTATGTCAATTGAATCCAATTGAGTCCAATTGGACCTTATGATGCCAATTGACTTCAACTTGAGCCTAATTGATTGCAATGGTGACCAATTAAACCCAATTGAGGCTAATTGGAATGATATTGAGGTTTTGGCATGGATGGCTTTACTTCATTGGCTCATTGTTTGGGTAACCATATCTTTATGTTCCCTTCATAGTAGCCATGTGCCTTTAATAGTCATTTAGGAACCCAACATTGGTGAATATAAGGCTGCTGGTTCTTAAAAGTTTGTTGTGAGGTGAGAATCTTGCCTTGCTTGACACACTGACCTTCTTCTTTTGCAATTCCTGTGGTGCTCTTTTGGTGCAGGAAGACATAGTAATATCTTAGGTGGCTTCAATTGTTTAGACTTTAGAGTCTAAGGCACTCCATAATGGCAATGGAGACGCCGTATTACATAAATGGCAGCAAGCTCGAAAAATACTATGGAACCTTAACCTAGGACATGTTGGAACAATCGCGTAAAAAATTAAAACAACAGACTCAGAAAAGAGGCACAAGAAGAGGCTAAGGCAAGGGCAATCAAGACCAAAGCAAAACAAAATGGGCTAACACTACAAATAAACATGGCTACTCTAACCTTGATCGAAGAAGAGGACCTTGAGATATAGCCTGCTCATCTCAAAGTTAGACTCTCTATGGAAGGGAAAACAACCACCAATCTTCTTGCAATGATTTACTCGAGAGCAAGTCATAACTTACTCTCGTATATGAAACATGGGTAAAGCTGAATCAGCCATAGTTAGAGTCAACATTAGTTAAAAGTGTGCATGCAGGAACTATAGGGGCTTTGAGAAGTTTAAAGGTTAGTATTTCCACCAAAAATAACTCTTGGCCGTGTAAGGTTTTTGTAATGCCTCTTTAGGTGCCTTGGAAGAGGAAATGTTGCTTGGACGAAGTTGGATCTTAGCTATGGGTTGCGAGGTAAATTGGGAGCAAAGGATGACATACTTGTCATTCGGGGGATACAAATAGAAACTCCATTAATGGTTTTGATGTGAACTGCACCTTGGGAAGTGAGCTCTTCAACTCTAAATAACACTAGCCCTCAATATTTCAGATTTTTCCTCTTAGAAAACTGACTCCGTACATAAGTACTAGGTCTCCTTCCTATAGCTCCTTAGATTTCAAGTTTTGGTCCAAACCATCGTTTGTGCCTCAGCTTCTCCACTATCATCCCATGAAGAGAAATTACTCTAGTTTCATCAAGCTTTCCAATTAACCTGTAAGATTCCTCCCCAAACCTCTTTTTGATGTCTAGTATCTTCTTCTATAATCAATCCCTCTTCAGAAATATAAAAGACTTGTTTCTAACTGTTTTAACCTAGAGAGAGAAAATACTCTAGAGAGAGAATATTCAGATTTTTAATATTTTTGGATAGAAAATTATCTCATCTTATTAAAATAAGTTTCCCTGAAACAGAAATTCAAAAAGAACTTCCAATGTGCAATTGGAATTAATTGGAAATGTGTATAAAGGACCTTAGTCTAAGGGTCTAGATTTTTAGAAATTTTTGGATTATGGTCCAATTAAGGTTCCTATGGACCAATAGCATCAATCCATGTGTAGGGAGGAGATAAATCCAATTTGAAAAAGAAGATACCCAAAAATGAGTAAATACTCACATAAGATGAAGAGTTGAAAATGTACAAGGTTTATTAGTAAAAAATTATGAGCAATATTAAAAGTATGACATATGTAAGGAAGAGGAGTTATTTAAAGGAGGTGCATATTTCACATAAGATGAAGAGTTGAAAATGTACAAGGTTTATTAGTAAAAAATTATGAGCAATATTAAAAGTATGACATATGTAAGGAAGGGGAGTTCTTTAAAGGAGGTGCATATTTCACATAAGATGAAGAGTTGAAAATGTACAAGGTTTATTAGAAAAAAATTATGAGAAATATTAAAAGTATGACATATGTAAGGAAGAGGAGTTCTTTAAAGGAGGTGCATATTTCACATAAGATGAAGAGTTGAAAATGTACAAGGTTTATTAGTAAAAAAATTATGAGCAATATTAAAAGTATGACATATGTAAGGAAGGGGAGTTCTTTAAAGGAGGTGCATATTTCACATAAGATGAAGAGTTGAAAATGTACAAGGTTTATTAGTAAAAAAAAAAACTATGAGCAATATTAAAAATATGACATATGTAAGGAAGGGGAGTTCTTTAAAGGAGGTGCATATTTCACATGCTTGAATGAGTTTTAAACTCATAAAAATTGAGATATTTCATCTCTCCTCTCTCCTCATTCAAGTCTAGTTCCAAAAAGTTAGCTTAACTGACCTAAAAATGGTCAAATATTGACCAAACTGATTTAGAAAATTCTAGAATCAGTTTGTTTGGTTAGGAGCTCAATTTTTCCTATAAATAGAAGCCTCCCCCTTGTTGAAAAATATATAGTGTTTATGCATCGTTACTCTACTCCACCTAAGCCAAGAACTGTGAATTCATTTAATAATTCACTAGTTTTTGGAGCTTCCCTCTTTCTTCAATCCCCATTAGTGGCTCCATCAACATACTTAACCAATTGATTGGTTGGGGGCCTCTACCGTGAACAAAGAATCAAGCAATTTGTAAGGTAATTAGTGAATATTGATCTTTCTATAATTTCTCAATGTTTCTCTCTTCTCAACCCCTCTCAAGCTTGAGAAGCTTAATTGGTATGATTTTTTAAATGCTATTAAAGTAAATTGGTGAATAGTAGTGAAGAGTTACATAATTTAATAAATGCTATTGAAGTTAATTTTTATTTATGTTTAAATTCTAATGGTTTTTATGTAATTTCTCTCTCTCACTCAAGAAATGGTCATACTCATGACCCATTCTCAATCCAAATCAAGCTTTTCATAAAGCTTTTCCTTAACCCAAGATAAAGCTATGCTTGAGGCCAAATTAATGGCTTTTTCTTATGCTTTTAGTTTATGTATATTGATGATTCAATCCATTATGGATTAAGGATCCAATTAGAGAATCATTTTAATTATTTCCTTAATGATAAGCTTTATCCCTTAGAAAAATTGAGATTTATCAGTCATAGCAGCGGAGCTATGGCAAAATTTTTATAAAAATTATGCATAAAAAATTTTCATTCAAAGCATAAAAAGAGGACTTCCTACCATAGTCTAGGAATCATCATCCTAGATTAATTGAAAGAATTTCATTATAATCATGGAGAAATTGAATTTTAATATTATGCATAAAGGATAAATTTTTATATCAAAAGTGTTATTTTTACCATTTTTATTTTCATGCATAGAAGTATGCATAATGGATAAATTTTTATATCAAAAGTGTTACTTTTATCATTTTTACTTTCATGCATAGAAGTATGCATAAAGGATAAATTTTTATATCAAAAGTGTTATTTTTACCATTTTTATTTTCATGCATAGAAGTATGCATAATGGATAAATTTTTATATCAAAAGTGTTACTTTTATCATTTTTATTTCATACATAAAAGTATGCATAAAAGAAAATTTTTATATCAAAAGTGTTACTTTTATCATTTTTAATTTTCATGCATAGAAGTATGCATAAAGGAAAATTTTTATATCAAAAGTGTTACTTTTATCATTTTTAATTTTCATGCATAGAAGTATGCATAAAGGAAAAATTTTTATATCAAAAGTGTTACTTTTATCATATTGGATTTCATGTATATAGGTATGCATAAAAGATATTCTTTTTATACTAAAAGTATGATTTTCCTCATAAATGGATTTTATGCTTAACTTAGATGCATAAGAGAAATTCTTTTATTCTAAAAGTATAATTCCCTACCAAATTGAAATCATGCATAAGAAGATGCATAAAAGATTGATTTTAATTTCGAAAGTGTTAGTCTCCTTAAATGGAATTTATGTATAAATAAATGTGTAGAGAAATCTTATATCAAATAAAAGAATTCTCTTTTTTTTTTTTTTTAAAGAAGATATGAAATGTGATAAGATGTGATAAGAGGTGTATGAGATGTGATAAGAATTGATAAGATACGTATGGAAAGTGATAGGATGTGATAAGAGGTGTGATAAGAGGTGATAAGATGCTTATGAAATAAGTTAGGATGTGATAAGATGAATTAAGATGTGTATGGGGGGATGAGGTAAGAAGTGTATGTGATAGGATAAGATGTATATGGGTTGTGATAGGGCGAGAATGGATGTGATGTAAAAGATTAGATGTGAAAGTATATGGGGTTATATAAATGGGAATGAGAAAATGGATGTATGTATGTGGATGTGTGGATATGGAGATGGGAGTGTGGATGTATGAACATGAAAATGGATATATGCATGAAGATGTATATGCATAGATGTAAATGTGGATGTAGATGTGGATATATAGATGTGAATGGATGTGGATGTATAGATGTGAATGGAAATGTGGATGTGGATGTATGTGAATGTGGATGTAGATGTGGATGTATAGATGTGAATGTGGAATGTGGATGTGGATGTATGTGAATGTGAATGTAGATGTGGATGTATGTGAATGTGAATGTAGATGTGAATGTGGAATGTGGATGTATAGATGTGGATGTATGGGAATGTGGATGTGGATGTATGTGAATGTGAATGTAGATGTGGATGTATAGATGTGAATGTGGAATGTGGATGTGGATGTATGTATGTATGTGGATGTAGATGTGGATATATGGATGTGTATGTATGAATGTGGATATGGGATGTGGATGTATAAATGAGGATGTGAAAATGGAGATAAGCATGTAGATGTGGATGTATGGATGTGAATGTGGATGTGGATGTGGATGTATGGATGTGGATATGGATGTGAATATATGATATGTGATGTGAAGGAATCTGAAGTGAAGGGATGGAAAAGGAGGTGATTGGATGAGTACACATATACATGGAATGTGGAATAAGTAATGTGGATTAATGAGGGATAATGTGGAAAAATGAGAGTTAATATAGAAACTGTATTTGTAAACTGTTTGTAAATGCTGTTTGTAAATGGCTGTTTTATGTCAAGAATGCTGGGGAAGCATTTTGACCGTCTTGTGATTAAGGTCGTGGAGACCTAACTGATAAAGTTGCAACTGCTGACGGAGAGTCAATGGAGGACGTCTCGCGTAGCAAGGTCGACCGAGGTCTTGACCAGCCTCGGTTCGATTAAAATGGTGAGCTTCCGGTACGGTGGATGAGGGACCAAGGAAGCGGCCTATGAGTGAAGCGCTAGGTCACCTGCGAAGGATCCTAGAGGGTGCTGACCATACGGTGCTCGGGCTCTGGGTCACCTAGGATACCCACGCGTGCGTCGAGGAAGATATTGGAACAAGGAGTAAGAGTTGTTTTGTGAAACCGGGCATGGATCTGGTTGACTGACCTTGCTGGTCCTCAACGGATGAGTCCATGGCTCTTTTATATGGATCTGTTGGTTGATCTTGCTGATCTTCAACGAGAGTCCATCTTGATAAGTGATTATATTGCCGAGTATTATGGGCTAGGAACTATGGAAACGGCCTCTGTGTGGACAGGTGGTGAGCGTTCTAGTTGCCAATGATGCCATAGATACTCTGATGAAGGAATGATGGGAAATTATGAATCAACTGGATAAATTGGGAGATTGTGATCAGTGGTACTATGGTTTCATTAAAGGATTGTTTTAAAGTTAGCTGATGCTAAGAAAAAGGCAATTTTCATATTGGGTGTGTAAGTGGTGTGGCTAGTTTTATGTTTGCATGAAATTCCGGCTAGGGGGCCTTGGAACTCTTTTCCTTGGTACCCGGGACAAAACCTAACCAAATTCCAAATTGGATCCCATCACTACAGTGGTTGGGCGGTTGGCTAACCCATGGGATCGGATGGGGTTAGGCTGGACTGATGGATCCGTAAACCGAGACTCAATTTCTGTTATTACGATAGATGAAGTAAGTCCCGGATAGTAATTGTTCTATGGATAGGAATCAACGGCTGTGCCTCTTGATGGGGAAAAAAGCGTTGATCCCAATGATCCAAGTGCAAGTTTCTTCCTTGATCCGACCGAGTATCTTTATAGGTGCAGTTGAATCAGCGTGATCAGTAATGATCTTGACTACGTTAGAGTAAAAAATTATCCTGGTGGAATCGCCCGTGCTTTCCGGGTAAGGGAAGTTTTTTTCCGGGTTCGGTTTTGGAAAAATCGACGGATTAGTCTCTTGTCCGGATATCCGTGGACGAGGCCCCGAATGTGGGACCCCTGTCCCGTGCGAGAAGTACTACTTCCGCTGCTAGTACCCGAATCCGTTGCTCGGTGGGAACAGGGGGATCTCACAGTTGGTATCAGAGCGTTTGGTTAATAAAGATCAATTGAGAAGACAAATAGGTCAGAAAATTATCAAGAAACACAAAAAGGTTGTAATTGTGTGATATAATTCATACAATTTGATATTCAAATTGAAATTCGTAATTTGGTAATTGGGTCTTCAGATGGAAGTACCGCAATTATATAGAATCCTTGACTTGCTTGAGGCCTAGACATGATGGTATTTACCTTATAATTCCAAGGGCCGTGACTATCCGTATATACCGAGAGTATAACTGCAGCTCTTTACTGACAGTATATACGAGTAAATCTAAGACTTGAAATTATAAGCGTTAATGCTATCCAGATGATGAATTTGAATGTGGTTGATATGATTTTTAATTCTGTTTGGGAACTGATGAATTGATTGGGATTCTGATTGAAAAATGATGATTTTTGAAATTTAGTTGAAATATAATAACTTGAGCAAAACCGCAATGAGGATGAATGGGACGAGTCCCTGTAATGATAAATGATGATAATGATTTCAACAAATCACTATGAGATTAGTGGATTGTGCTGTCAAAGTACTACTGTTAACACTTGACTCGGTATATCAAGTTAAGGAATGACAAATTGAAAACTTGCTTGACTGAAATTCTCGTGGAGGAATGTTCAGAAAGAAAAAATTTCGATCTGATGGACCATTATCGTGTTAAAGATATGAATGATATGATCTGAAATGAATTTAATTAATGATGAGTTCTATATAAGGGATATTTATCCCCGTATTCTGTTGGGTTGACCAGAATATAAGGGACCCTAGAATAAATTGGATCTTAAGAAAAAGAGTTGTCCTCTACTTGGCGAGATGAGGACATCTCGCACTTTTTTAAGTGGGGTAGAATGTAAGATTCCTCCCCAGCCTTCGAGGCATACAGGAGTAAGAATCTCCCTTTTTGATCTTAAAATTATTCTCTCTCAAAAATAAAAGAAAGATTCTGTTTAAAAAAAGGAAGACCCTTTCCCTAGAATACTTCTCAGGAGTCACGCTGTTTTAAGGATTCAGAACAATGAGTTCAGAAGTGAAAATCAGTGTTTTGAATATCAAGGTTTTGGTCTTCATTCGAGTACGGCCCAAAAGAAGTTCTTTATCTCTTGGGGAGTATATGAAGTTATCCCCCAGATATTGTGAGCCTTATATCTGAATTCAATGAAAGTAGGTGACTTAGCCTACAAGCTTCTTTTATCTCTTCATCTCAAAATTCTTAATGCCTTCTGTAGAAAAATGTGTCAAACCCAAATCATGGAAAGACAGTAAAACTTCAGTGGCAAGTTATCGTTGGCTTCTAAGTTACGCTAGCTCCTTCCTTTATATAAGTCGTAACTTTTACTTGTCGCTCACAGTAATCTTACTTCCATCGATATCCTTTCTTTCTTAATCTCCTTCATGGCTTGGCAACAAGAACTAGTTTTATCCATAATGATTCCTCACCTTCAAGACGCAAGTGAATCTGTGAAGAAGGATTTTATAGAGCAGTATGAGCGCTCACTTTTCCCTCACTTGGGAACTTCTGTAGCGCAAACCAAATGGCGGACCTATCAAAACATAACTAGGGTAACACCCTGGGGTCAGCAGCACTTTCGTAACAATGTCCGCTTGGCCATGGTTATTGAAGCTTTGGGTTTGGGTCCCCGATATTACTGTGTCATGAGATCAAGGCATCTTGGGTTTTCTGAGCGGGTCTTCTTACTGGCGTGTTTTCTTCCTCATGAGAAGATATACCTTTACCCCGTTTTTGGCTTGCCTCTCAGAGGTCCTTTTGTTAGAACACCTCATACCACTGAGATAGGCGCAGCAATAACCCACAGAATCATTCCCATAGATGAGTTACCTTATACTTGTGCAGCTTGTGAGGACTGCTTTTGTGACCATATGATGGACGGGCTTATGGAAGTGTAAAGAGTTCCTCTATCTTTACTGTATAAGTTCCGAGAATGAATAAAGTTTAAATCTTGTTCGTATTTTGAATCTTGCTCTCTTTAAGACTTATCTTGGTGGTTAATCTTGATTAAAATTTTTCTCTAAGTCTCATATTCGTGAATCTTGCAAAATTATCACAAGTTGCGAGATGAGGACATCTCGCGTTTTTTAAGTGGGGTAGAATGTAAGATTCCTCCCCAAACCCCTTTTTGATGTCTAGTATCTTCTTCTATAATCAATCCCTCTTCAGAAATATAAAAGACTTGTTTCTAACTGTTTTAACCTAGAGAGAGAAAATACTCTAGAGAGAGAATATTCAGATTTTTAATATTTTTGGATAGAAAATTATCTCATCTTATTAAAATAAGTTTCCCTGAAACAGAAATTCAAAAAGAACTTCCAATGTGCAATTGGAATTAATTGGAAATGTGTATAAAGGACCTTAGTCTAAGGGTCTAGATTTTCAGAAATTTTTGGATTATGGTCCAATTAAGGTTCCTATGGACCAATAGCATCAATCCATGTGTAGGGAGGAGATAAATCCAATTTGAAAAAGAAGATACCCAAAAATGAGTAAATACTCACATAAGATGAAGAGTTGAAAATGTACAAGGTTTATTAGTAAAAAATTATGAGCAATATTAAAAGTATGACATATGTAAGGAAGAGGAGTTATTTAAAGGAGGTGCATATTTCACATAAGATGAAGAGTTGAAAATGTACAAGGTTTATTAGTAAAAAATTATGAGCAATATTAAAAGTATGACATATGTAAGGAAGGGGAGTTCTTTAAAGGAGGTGCATATTTCACATAAGATGAAGAGTTGAAAATGTACAAGGTTTATTAGAAAAAAATTATGAGCAATATTAAAAGTATGACATATGTAAGGAAGAGGAGTTCTTTAAAGGAGGTGCATATTTCACATAAGATGAAGAGTTGAAAATGTACAAGGTTTATTAGTAAAAAAATTATGAGCAATATTAAAAGTATGACATATGTAAGGAAGGGGAGTTCTTTAAAGGAGGTGCATATTTCACATAAGATGAAGAGTTGAAAATGTACAAGGTTTATTAGTTAAAAAAAAAACTATGAGCAATATTAAAAATATGACATATGTAAGGAAGGGGAGTTCTTTAAAGGAGGTGCATATTTCACATGCTTGAATGAGTTTTAAACTCATAAAAATTGAGATATTTCATCTCTCCTCTCTCCTCATTCAAGTCTAGTTCCAAAAAGTTAGCTTAACTGACCTAAAAATGGTCAAATATTGACCAAACTGATTTAGAAAATTCTAGAATCAGTTTGTTTGGTTAGGAGCTCAATTTTTCCTATAAATAGAAGCCTCCCCCTTGTTGAAAAATATATAGTGTTTATGCATCGTTACTCTACTCCACCTAAGCCAAGAACTGTGAATTCATTTAATAATTCACTAGTTTTTGGAGCTTCCCTCTTTCTTCAATCCCCATTAGTGGCTCCATCAACATACTTAACCAATTGATTGGTTGGGGGCCTCTACCGTGAACAAAGAATCAAGCAATTTGTAAGGTAATTAGTGAATATTGATCTTTCTATAATTTCTCAATGTTTCTCTCTTCTCAACCCCTCTCAAGCTTGAGAAGCTTAATTGGTATGATTTTTTAAATGCTATTAAAGTAAATTGGTGAATAGTAGTGAAGAGTTACATAATTTAATAAATGCTATTGAAGTTAATTTTTATTTATGTTTAAATTCTAATGGTTTTTATGTAATTTCTCTCTCTCACTCAAGAAATGGTCATACTCATGACCCATTCTCAATCCAAATCAAGCTTTTCATAAAGCTTTTCCTTAACCCAAGATAAAGCTATGCTTGAGGCCAAATTAATGGCTTTTTCTTATGCTTTTAGTTTATGTATATTGATGATTCAATCTATTATGGATTAAGGATCCAATTAGAGAATCATTTTAATTATTTCCTTAATGATAAGCTTTATCCCTTAGAAAAATTGAGATTTATCAGTCATAGCAGCGGAGCTATGGCAAAATTTTTATAAAAATTATGCATAAAAAATTTTCATTCAAAGCATAAAAAGAGGACTTCCTACCATAGTCTAGGAATCATCATCCTAGATTAATTGAAAGAATTTCATTATAATCATGGAGAAATTGAATTTTAATATTATGCATAAAGGATAAATTTTTATATCAAAAGTGTTATTTTTACCATTTTTATTTTCATGCATAGAAGTATGCATAATGGATAAATTTTTATATCAAAAGTGTTACTTTTATCATTTTTACTTTCATGCATAGAAGTATGCATAAAGGATAAATTTTTATATCAAAAGTGTTATTTTTACCATTTTTATTTTCATGCATAGAAGTATGCATAATGGATAAATTTTTATATCAAAAGTGTTACTTTTATCATTTTTATTTCATACATAAAAGTATGCATAAAAGAAAATTTTTATATCAAAAGTGTTACTTTTATCATTTTTAATTTTCATGCATAGAAGTATGCATAAAGGAAAATTTTTATATCAAAAGTGTTACTTTTATCATTTTTAATTTTCATGCATAGAAGTATGCATAAAGGAAAAATTTTTATATCAAAAGTGTTACTTTTATCATATTGGATTTCATGTATATAGGTATGCATAAAAGATATTCTTTTTATACTAAAAGTATGATTTTCCTCATAAATGGATTTTATGCTTAACTTAGATGCATAAGAGAAATTCTTTTATTCTAAAAGTATAATTCCCTACCAAATTGAAATCATGCATAAGAAGATGCATAAAAGATTGATTTTAATTTCGAAAGTGTTAGTCTCCTTAAATGGAATTTATGTATAAATAAATGTGTAGAGAAATCTTATATCAAATAAAAGAATTCTCTTTTTTTTTTTTTTTTAAAGAAGATATGAAATGTGATAAGATGTGATAAGAGGTGTATGAGATGTGATAAGAATTGATAAGATACGTATGGAAAGTGATAGGATGTGATAAGAGGTGTGATAAGAGGTGATAAGATGCTTATGAAATAAGTTAGGATGTGATAAGATGAATTAAGATGTGTATGGGGGGATGAGGTAAGAAGTGTATGTGATAGGATAAGATGTATATGGGTTGTGATAGGGCGAGAATGGATGTGATGTAAAAGATTAGATGTGAAAGTATATGGGGTTATATAAATGGGAATGAGAAAATGGATGTATGTATGTGGATGTGTGGATATGGAGATGGGAGTGTGGATGTATGAACATGAAAATGGATATATGCATGAAGATGTATATGCATAGATGTAAATGTGGATGTAGATGTGGATATATAGATGTGAATGGATGTGGATGTATAGATGTGAATGGAAATGTGGATGTGGATGTATGTGAATGTGGATGTAGATGTGGATGTATAGATGTGAATGTGGAATGTGGATGTGGATGTATGTGAATGTGAATGTAGATGTGGATGTATGTGAATGTGAATGTAGATGTGAATGTGGAATGTGGATGTATAGATGTGGATGTATGGGAATGTGGATGTGGATGTATGTGAATGTGAATGTAGATGTGGATGTATAGATGTGAATGTGGAATGTGGATGTGGATGTATGTATGTATGTGGATGTAGATGTGGATATATGGATGTGTATGTATGAATGTGGATATGGGATGTGGATGTATAAATGAGGATGTGAAAATGGAGATAAGCATGTAGATGTGGATGTATGGATGTGAATGTGGATGTGGATGTGGATGTATGGATGTGGATATGGATGTGAATATATGATATGTGATGTGAAGGAATCTGAAGTGAAGGGATGGAAAAGGAGGTGATTGGATGAGTACACATATACATGGAATATGGAATAAGTAATGTGGATTAATGAGGGATAATGTGGAAAAATGAGAGTTAATATAGAAACTGTATTTGTAAACTGTTTGTAAATGCTGTTTGTAAATGGCTGTTTTATGTCAAGAATGCTGGGGAAGCATTTTGACCGTCTTGTGATTAAGGTCGTGGAGACCTAACTGATAAAGTTGCAACTGCTGACGGAGAGTCAATGGAGGACGTCTCGCGTAGCAAGGTCGACCGAGGTCTTGACCAGCCTCGGTTCGATTAAAATGGTGAGCTTCCGGTACGGTGGATGAGGGACCAAGGAAGCGGCCTATGAGTGAAGCGCTAGGTCACCTGCGAAGGATCCTAGAGGGTGCTGACCATACGGTGCTCGGGCTCTGGGTCACCTAGGATACCCACGCGTGCGTCGAGGAAGATATTGGAACAAGGAGTAAGAGTTGTTTTGTGAAACCGGGCATGGATCTGGTTGACTGACCTTGCTGGTCCTCAACGGATGAGTCCATGGCTCTTTTATATGGATCTGTTGGTTGATCTTGCTGATCTTCAACGAGAGTCCATCTTGATAAGTGATTATATTGCCGAGTATTATGGGCTAGGAACTATGGAAACGGCCTCTGTGTGGACAGGTGGTGAGCGTTCTAGTTGCCAATGATGCCATAGATACTCTGATGAAGGAATGATGGGAAATTATGAATCAACTGGATAAATTGGGAGATTGTGATCAGTGGTACTATGGTTTCATTAAAGGATTGTTTTAAAGTTAGCTGATGCTAAGAAAAAGGCAATTTTCATATTGGGTGTGTAAGTGGTGTGGCTAGTTTTATGTTTGCATGAAATTCCGGCTAGGGGGCCTTGGAACTCTTTTCCTTGGTACCCGGGACAAAACCTAACCAAATTCCAAATTGGATCCCATCACTACAGTGGTTGGGCGGTTGGCTAACCCATGGGATCGGATGGGGTTAGGCTGGACTGATGGATCCGTAAACCGAGACTCAATTTCTGTTATTACGATAGATGAAGTAAGTCCCGGATAGTAATTGTTCTATGGATAGGAATCAACGGCTGTGCCTCTTGATGGGGAAAAAAGCGTTGATCCCAATGATCCAAGTGCAAGTTTCTTCCTTGATCCGACCGAGTATCTTTATAGGTGCAGTTGAATCAGCGTGATCAGTAATGATCTTGACTACGTTAGAGTAAAAAATTATCCTGGTGGAATCGCCCGTGCTTTCCGGGTAAGGGAAGTTTTTTTCCGGGTTCGGTTTTGGAAAAATCGACGGATTAGTCTCTTGTCCGGATATCCGTGGACGAGGCCCCGAATGTGGGACCCCTGTCCCGTGCGAGAAGTACTACTTCCGCTGCTAGTACCCGAATCCGTTGCTCGGTGGGAACAGGGGGATCTCACAGTTGGTATCAGAGCGTTTGGTTAATAAAGATCAATTGAGAAGACAAATAGGTCAGAAAATTATCAAGAAACACAAAAAGGTTGTAATTGTGTGATATAATTCATACAATTTGATATTCAAATTGAAATTCGTAATTTGGTAATTGGGTCTTCAGATGGAAGTACCGCAATTATATAGAATCCTTGACTTGCTTGAGGCCTAGACATGATGGTATTTACCTTATAATTCCAAGGGCCGTGACTATCCGTATATACCGAGAGTATAACTGCAGCTCTTTACTGACAGTATATACGAGTAAATCTAAGACTTGAAATTATAAGCGTTAATGCTATCCAGATGATGAATTTGAATGTGGTTGATATGATTTTTAATTCTGTTTGGGAACTGATGAATTGATTGGGATTCTGATTGAAAAATGATGATTTTTGAAATTTAGTTGAAATATAATAACTTGAGCAAAACCGCAATGAGGATGAATGGGACGAGTCCCTGTAATGATAAATGATGATAATGATTTCAACAAATCACTATGAGATTAGTGGATTGTGCTGTCAAAGTACTACTGTTAACACTTGACTCGGTATATCAAGTTAAGGAATGACAAATTGAAAACTTGCTTGACTGAAATTCTCGTGGAGGAATGTTCAGAAAGAAAAAATTTCGATCTGATGGACCATTATCGTGTTAAAGATATGAATGATATGATCTGAAATGAATTTAATTAATGATGAGTTCTATATAAGGGATATTTATCCCCGTATTCTGTTGGGTTGACCAGAATATAAGGGACCCTAGAATAAATTGGATCTTAAGAAAAAGAGTTGTCCTCTACTTGGCGAGATGAGGACATCTCGCACTTTTTTAAGTGGGGTAGAATGTAAGATTCCTCCCCAGCCTTCGAGGCATACAGGAGTAAGAATCTCCCTTTTTGATCTTAAAATTATTCTCTCTCAAAAATAAAAGAAAGATTCTGTTTAAAAAAAGGAAGACCCTTTCCCTAGAATACTTCTCAGGAGTCACGCTGTTTTAAGGATTCAGAACAATGAGTTCAGAAGTGAAAATCAGTGTTTTGAATATCAAGGTTTTGGTCTTCATTCGAGTACGGCCCAAAAGAAGTTCTTTATCTCTTGGGGAGTATATGAAGTTATCCCCCAGATATTGTGAGCCTTATATCTGAATTCAATGAAAGTAGGTGACTTAGCCTACAAGCTTCTTTTATCTCTTCATCTCAAAATTCTTAATGCCTTCTGTAGAAAAATGTGTCAAACCCAAATCATGGAAAGACAGTAAAACTTCAGTGGCAAGTTATCGTTGGCTTCTAAGTTACGCTAGCTCCTTCCTTTATATAAGTCGTAACTTTTACTTGTCGCTCACAGTAATCTTACTTCCATCGATATCCTTTCTTTCTTAATCTCCTTCATGGCTTGGCAACAAGAACTAGTTTTATCCATAATGATTCCTCACCTTCAAGACGCAAGTGAATCTGTGAAGAAGGATTTTATAGAGCAGTATGAGCGCTCACTTTTCCCTCACTTGGGAACTTCTGTAGCGCAAACCAAATGGCGGACCTATCAAAACATAACTAGGGTAACACCCTGGGGTCAGCAGCACTTTCGTAACAATGTCCGCTTGGCCATGGTTATTGAAGCTTTGGGTTTGGGTCCCCGATATTACTGTGTCATGAGATCAAGGCATCTTGGGTTTTCTGAGCGGGTCTTCTTACTGGCGTGTTTTCTTCCTCATGAGAAGATATACCTTTACCCCGTTTTTGGCTTGCCTCTCAGAGGTCCTTTTGTTAGAACACCTCATACCACTGAGATAGGCGCAGCAATAACCCACAGAATCATTCCCATAGATGAGTTACCTTATACTTGTGCAGCTTGTGAGGACTGCTTTTGTGACCATATGATGGACGGGCTTATGGAAGTGTAAAGAGTTCCTCTATCTTTACTGTATAAGTTCCGAGAATGAATAAAGTTTAAATCTTGTTCGTATTTTGAATCTTGCTCTCTTTAAGACTTATCTTGGTGGTTAATCTTGATTAAAATTTTTCTCTAAGTCTCATATTCGTGAATCTTGCAAAATTATCACAAGTTGCGAGATGAGGACATCTCGCGTTTTTTAAGTGGGGTAGAATGTAAGATTCCTCCCCAAACCCCTTTTTGATGTCTAGTATCTTCTTCTATAATCAATCCCTCTTCAGAAATATAAAAGACTTGTTTCTAACTGTTTTAACCTAGAGAGAGAAAATACTCTAGAGAGAGAATATTCAGATTTTTAATATTTTTGGATAGAAAATTATCTCATCTTATTAAAATAAGTTTCCCTGAAACAGAAATTCAAAAAGAACTTCCAATGTGCAATTGGAATTAATTGGAAATGTGTATAAAGCTTAGTCTAAGGGTCTAGATTTTCAGAAATTTTTGGATTATGGTCCAATTAAGGTTCCTATGGACCAATAGCATCAATCCATGTGTAGGGAGGAGATAAATCCAATTTGAAAAAGAAGATACCCAAAAATGAGTAAATACTCACATAAGATGAAGAGTTGAAAATGTACAAGGTTTATTAGTAAAAAATTATGAGCAATATTAAAAGTATGACATATGTAAGGAAGAGGAGTTATTTAAAGGAGGTGCATATTTCACATAAGATGAAGAGTTGAAAATGTACAAGGTTTATTAGTAAAAAATTATGAGCAATATTAAAAGTATGACATATGTAAGGAAGGGGAGTTCTTTAAAGGAGGTGCATATTTCACATAAGATGAAGAGTTGAAAATGTACAAGGTTTATTAGAAAAAAATTATGAGCAATATTAAAAGTATGACATATGTAAGGAAGAGGAGTTCTTTAAAGGAGGTGCATATTTCACATAAGATGAAGAGTTGAAAATGTACAAGGTTTATTAGTAAAAAAATTATGAGCAATATTAAAAGTATGACATATGTAAGGAAGGGGAGTTCTTTAAAGGAGGTGCATATTTCACATAAGATGAAGAGTTGAAAATGTACAAGGTTTATTAGTAAAAAAAAAAAACTATGAGCAATATTAAAAATATGACATATGTAAGGAAGGGGAGTTCTTTAAAGGAGGTGCATATTTCACATGCTTGAATGAGTTTTAAACTCATAAAAATTGAGATATTTCATCTCTCCTCTCTCCTCATTCAAGTCTAGTTCCAAAAAGTTAGCTTAACTGACCTAAAAATGGTCAAATATTGACCAAACTGATTTAGAAAATTCTAGAATCAGTTTGTTTGGTTAGGAGCTCAATTTTTCCTATAAATAGAAGCCTCCCCCTTGTTGAAAAATATATAGTGTTTATGCATCGTTACTCTACTCCACCTAAGCCAAGAACTGTGAATTCATTTAATAATTCACTAGTTTTTGGAGCTTCCCTCTTTCTTCAATCCCCATTAGTGGCTCCATCAACATACTTAACCAATTGATTGGTTGGGGGCCTCTACCGTGAACAAAGAATCAAGCAATTTGTAAGGTAATTAGTGAATATTGATCTTTCTATAATTTCTCAATGTTTCTCTCTTCTCAACCCCTCTCAAGCTTGAGAAGCTTAATTGGTATGATTTTTTAAATGCTATTAAAGTAAATTGGTGAATAGTAGTGAAGAGTTACATAATTTAATAAATGCTATTGAAGTTAATTTTTATTTATGTTTAAATTCTAATGGTTTTTATGTAATTTCTCTCTCTCACTCAAGAAATGGTCATACTCATGACCCATTCTCAATCCAAATCAAGCTTTTCATAAAGCTTTTCCTTAACCCAAGATATGAGGCCAAATTAATGGCTTTTTCTTATGCTTTTAGTTTATGTATATTGATGATTCAATCCATTATGGATTAAGGATCCAATTAGAGAATCATTTTAATTATTTCCTTAATGATAAGCTTTATCCCTTAGAAAAATTGAGATTTATCAGTCATAGCAGCGGAGCTATGGCAAAATTTTTATAAAAATTATGCATAAAAAATTTTCATTCAAAGCATAAAAAGAGGACTTCCTACCATAGTCTAGGAATCATCATCCTAGATTAATTGAAAGAATTTCATTATAATCATGGAGAAATTGAATTTTAATATTATGCATAAAGGATAAATTTTTATATCAAAAGTGTTATTTTTACCATTTTTATTTTCATGCATAGAAGTATGCATAATGGATAAATTTTTATATCAAAAGTGTTACTTTTATCATTTTTACTTTCATGCATAGAAGTATGCATAAAGGATAAATTTTTATATCAAAAGTGTTATTTTTACCATTTTTATTTTCATGCATAGAAGTATGCATAATGGATAAATTTTTATATCAAAAGTGTTACTTTTATCATTTTTATTTCATACATAAAAGTATGCATAAAAGAAAATTTTTATATCAAAAGTGTTACTTTTATCATTTTTAATTTTCATGCATAGAAGTATGCATAAAGGAAAATTTTTATATCAAAAGTGTTACTTTTATCATTTTTAATTTTCATGCATAGAAGTATGCATAAAGGAAAAATTTTTATATCAAAAGTGTTACTTTTATCATATTGGATTTCATGTATATAGGTATGCATAAAAGATATTCTTTTTATACTAAAAGTATGATTTTCCTCATAAATGGATTTTATGCTTAACTTAGATGCATAAGAGAAATTCTTTTATTCTAAAAGTATAATTCCCTACCAAATTGAAATCATGCATAAGAAGATGCATAAAAGATTGATTTTAATTTCGAAAGTGTTAGTCTCCTTAAATGGAATTTATGTATAAATAAATGTGTAGAGAAATCTTATATCAAATAAAAGAATTCTCTTTTTTTTTTAAAAAAAAAGAAGATATGAAATGTGATAAGATGTGATAAGAGGTGTATGAGATGTGATAAGAATTGATAAGATACGTATGGAAAGTGATAGGATGTGATAAGAGGTGTGATAAGAGGTGATAAGATGCTTATGAAATAAGTTAGGATGTGATAAGATGAATTAAGATGTGTATGGGGGGATGAGGTAAGAAGTGTATGTGATAGGATAAGATGTATATGGGTTGTGATAGGGCGAGAATGGATGTGATGTAAAAGATTAGATGTGAAAGTATATGGGGTTATATAAATGGGAATGAGAAAATGGATGTATGTATGTGGATGTGTGGATATGGAGATGGGAGTGTGGATGTATGAACATGAAAATGGATATATGCATGAAGATGTATATGCATAGATGTAAATGTGGATGTAGATGTGGATATATAGATGTGAATGGATGTGGATGTATAGATGTGAATGGAAATGTGGATGTGGATGTATGTGAATGTGGATGTAGATGTGGATGTATAGATGTGAATGTGGAATGTGGATGTGGATGTATGTGAATGTGAATGTAGATGTGGATGTATGTGAATGTGAATGTAGATGTGAATGTGGAATGTGGATGTATAGATGTGGATGTATGGGAATGTGGATGTGGATGTATGTGAATGTGAATGTAGATGTGGATGTATAGATGTGAATGTGGAATGTGGATGTGGATGTATGTATGTATGTGGATGTAGATGTGGATATATGGATGTGTATGTATGAATGTGGATATGGGATGTGGATGTATAAATGAGGATGTGAAAATGGAGATAAGCATGTAGATGTGGATGTATGGATGTGAATGTGGATGTGGATGTGGATGTATGGATGTGGATATGGATGTGAATATATGATATGTGATGTGAAGGAATCTGAAGTGAAGGGATGGAAAAGGAGGTGATTGGATGAGTACACATATACATGGAATGTGGAATAAGTAATGTGGATTAATGAGGGATAATGTGGAAAAATGAGAGTTAATATAGAAACTGTATTTGTAAACTGTTTGTAAATGCTGTTTGTAAATGGCTGTTTTATGTCAAGAATGCTGGGGAAGCATTTTGACCGTCTTGTGATTAAGGTCGTGGAGACCTAACTGATAAAGTTGCAACTGCTGACGGAGAGTCAATGGAGGACGTCTCGCGTAGCAAGGTCGACCGAGGTCTTGACCAGCCTCGGTTCGATTAAAATGGTGAGCTTCCGGTACGGTGGATGAGGGACCAAGGAAGCGGCCTATGAGTGAAGCGCTAGGTCACCTGCGAAGGATCCTAGAGGGTGCTGACCATACGGTGCTCGGGCTCTGGGTCACCTAGGATACCCACGCGTGCGTCGAGGAAGATATTGGAACAAGGAGTAAGAGTTGTTTTGTGAAACCGGGCATGGATCTGGTTGACTGACCTTGCTGGTCCTCAACGGATGAGTCCATGGCTCTTTTATATGGATCTGTTGGTTGATCTTGCTGATCTTCAACGAGAGTCCATCTTGATAAGTGATTATATTGCCGAGTATTATGGGCTAGGAACTATGGAAACGGCCTCTGTGTGGACAGGTGGTGAGCGTTCTAGTTGCCAATGATGCCATAGATACTCTGATGAAGGAATGATGGGAAATTATGAATCAACTGGATAAATTGGGAGATTGTGATCAGTGGTACTATGGTTTCATTAAAGGATTGTTTTAAAGTTAGCTGATGCTAAGAAAAAGGCAATTTTCATATTGGGTGTGTAAGTGGTGTGGCTAGTTTTATGTTTGCATGAAATTCCGGCTAGGGGGCCTTGGAACTCTTTTCCTTGGTACCCGGGACAAAACCTAACCAAATTCCAAATTGGATCCCATCACTACAGTGGTTGGGCGGTTGGCTAACCCATGGGATCGGATGGGGTTAGGCTGGACTGATGGATCCGTAAACCGAGACTCAATTTCTGTTATTACGATAGATGAAGTAAGTCCCGGATAGTAATTGTTCTATGGATAGGAATCAACGGCTGTGCCTCTTGATGGGGAAAAAAGCGTTGATCCCAATGATCCAAGTGCAAGTTTCTTCCTTGATCCGACCGAGTATCTTTATAGGTGCAGTTGAATCAGCGTGATCAGTAATGATCTTGACTACGTTAGAGTAAAAAATTATCCTGGTGGAATCGCCCGTGCTTTCCGGGTAAGGGAAGTTTTTTTCCGGGTTCGGTTTTGGAAAAATCGACGGATTAGTCTCTTGTCCGGATATCCGTGGACGAGGCCCCGAATGTGGGACCCCTGTCCCGTGCGAGAAGTACTACTTCCGCTGCTAGTACCCGAATCCGTTGCTCGGTGGGAACAGGGGAATCTCACATAACCTCTCAACTAGAGCATTCTCCTTGAGAGGTTCTTTCACTACTATCCTCAAGCTGGGCACTAACTATTCCATAGCCAGCACTGTCTCAATCCTAGGTGAGCCAAAAAAAGGAGTTTGTCCTGTAACTAACTATTCCGTAGACATCACTGTCTCAATCCCAGGTGAGCCAAAACTTCCTATAGGCCCACATTGTTGTTGTTAGCTTATGCTTCCAATTGTTATATGACTAGCTTATGCTTCCAATTCTATAGTCTTGGTTAGGATACCACAAATGACTTTATTAGTACTTTATGCCTGCCCATTGGTTTGAGGGTAGTATGGTGATGAATTTTGGTACACCACCATAAATCCACATCACCAATCAACAGGTGTTCAATGACCTCATTGATGAAATGGGAGCCCTTGTTGCTAACTAGCTCTAGGGGATACCCAAACCTTAATCTAATATGCTCGTATAAGAATTTAGTAGTTGTATGAGCATCCACCATTCATGTGGCTTTCGTTTCTGCACATTTCTTTGTGAAATAGTTGGTAGCAAACAATTATATACCGGGCTTGTGTTTTTTGCACGTAACTGGGCTAATAGGTCCAACAAAGTCTATTCCCCATTAAATCTCAAAAGGTTATTTCACTATGATTAAATCCAAAGACATTATGTCTTATCTATAAGGGATATAGCATTTGTCTCACATTGTTTGACAAATTCCATGGCATCACTAAACATATTTGGCCACCATAACCTTACTTGAAAGATTTTTTGAGTAGTTACCTCAGTCGCAAAATATTCACTAGTGATTCCACTATGAGCTTATTTTAAAATGGTCAAGAACTCATCCTCCCTGACACATCGTCTTAGCACTTGATCTTTGTCTAGCTTATATAGTTGAGACCACCCTATCAATTGGTAAGGTGCTACCAGCTTAATAAGTCATCTTAGCATGTGATATTTTCCTAGCTTAAACAGTTGTGACCATCTACCAATTGGTAAGGTACTTGTAACTTTATAAGTCATCACATCCTATCCTTGTTCAATGGCTTGTCCTATGGGAGTCCATAGGCAAGATACTTGGAGATTTCTTAACTCCATTTTGGTACCATATCTAATTTGAATAGAGCAGCATCTAGTAGTTCATCATCAATACCATTGGCATGTCCTCCATTAGGTATTCTCGACATGTGGTCTTCCAATACATGTTGTGAACCCTCCTTACTGTGACAATAAAGTCAAACTCCATCAATAACAAAAACAACTAGAGTGGGTAATTCATCCAACCATGCAAGGTTTCAAAACTTGATGATCCACAAAGAAGCTAGTCCTTTCCTTTTGGTTGTATAATTCATCTCATCTACATTGAACTCTCTACTCGCAAAGAAGATTGGATAATCTAATTTATGCTCTCCTAGCTATCTGCTTAGCTTCATTGAACTGTCATCTCAGTTTCATTGAACTGTCTACTCAAAGTATAGTGGATAATCTAATTTAGGCTCTCCTAGCTGTGCGAAAACACGCCCAATTATGAAGTTTGATGCATCGCTATGCACATGCAACATGAGATCCCAATTTGGTGGTCTCAAGATAGGTGTACTAGCTAATGCCCTCTTCAATTCATCGTAAGTCTGCTAACGTTCCTTAGTCCATTCAAAGATAATCAAAAGCTTATACAATGGCCTAGCAATATAAGCATAGAACACAACAAACCTCTGGTAATAGCCTACGTGACCCATAAACCGTTGGACTCCTTGGTGGGTGGTGGCAACTCTAGTATGAGTCTTACCTTACTGTCATCTGTAGGTCGGTGGGTGGTGGCAACTCTAGTATGGGTCTTACCTTACTATCATATGTAGTTGGTGGGTGGTGGCAACGCTAGTATGAGTCTTACCTTACTGTCATATGTAGTTGGTGGGTGGTGGCAACTCTAGTATGAGTCTTACCTTACTGTCATATGTAGTTGGTGGGTGGTGGCAACTCTAGTATGAGTCTTACCCTACTGTCATCTGTGTAAACCCCATTCTTGGACACTATATGTCCCAATATCGCTCCATGCTTTACCCAAAATTGGCATTTCAAAGGTTTTAAAGATATATAATACAATCAACACCTTCAAACATCTTTCCTAGGCAAGCTAATTGCTCCATCCATTACGAGTGCACACAGAGATTGTCAATGAAAACCTCCAACCATTTTTACGATTAATCCTTAAAAGCTGTGCTCATTAACCTTTGGAATGTTACAAGAGAATTGGTCAGTCGAAATGGCATGACCTTGTACGCAAAGGTTCACCATGTGGTGTGGTGAAAGAAGTTTTATGTTGGTCCTCCGGTGTAATGGATACCTGGTTGTATCCTTAGAATTCATCCAGAAAACTGTAGTCTTCTGTGTTAGAGCCACTTTTCGAAAACATGCTTCGGGTACGGTAATGGGCAATGAACCCTGTTGTGCGAGTAGTCGCATTCACCCTCTTCAAATAGACACACACATGAAGCTTTCCTTTTTTATAATCACAATTGGTGATACCCAGTCCATGTGCTCAATCTCATAAATGAAATCTGCAGCAATGAGTGTCGATTTCCTCCTTTATAATTGATGAGTATTTTGGATTCATTTGGTAAGAACGTTGCTTGACTAGCCTTGACCCTTGCATGATAGGGATGGTATGTTGCACTACTTTTGGCAGCACACCCTTCATGTCTTTATATCTCCAAGCGAAATGATCCTTGAACTCTTTTAAAATAGTTATCAAAGCCTCTAAGGCCTCCTTGTTAGGATGGCTTGTATCATGGTAGAACTTGTTAGTTTAGGAAGCTTAAGGTTTACTCAAGATTTCAACACTTATGTGAGATCTTACTTGTCATTTTAGAAAGCTTAAGGTTTACTCAAGAGTTCAACACTTATGTGAGATCTTA
The DNA here is from genome assembly GCF_041138505.1 of Cibotium barometz. Classification (NCBI taxonomy): domain Eukaryota; kingdom Viridiplantae; phylum Streptophyta; class Polypodiopsida; order Cyatheales; family Cibotiaceae; genus Cibotium; species Cibotium barometz. Next base: position 15,692,038 of record NC_141083.1, read on the forward strand.
CTTGTTGTTTCCTCTTTACATATGTTATCACACCACCATGGTGCTGCATCCGATGGATAGCATCTCCCAACCTCACTTACTATTCACGTTTGAGCTCGATGTGTAGGTGGCAAGTGTCCCTCCTCTCTCTACTACTCCTTGCACTTGATCTTCTATGTGAACCTCATCCTCTGCCATCCTCTTGGGCTTCTTTACACACCTCCTTTCTCTAGATCTCCCAGTAGCGAGGTTGAGTTTGTGGCAATGAGGACTGGTTTGTGGTCCTCACCAGGCTCTGGAATATCTACCTCCTCGACCTCCCGCAAGTCTATTCTATGAGACCCCTGTTTGTTCACCCTTCGAGGGATACACCCATTAGGTGAACCATATTTATTTTATTAACATGAAGGTTTTAAAATGTCTTGGAACCTTCACAAGTTAGGCTCCTCCATGGTATTTCACCTAAGATAGACTATTTCAGTAGCCCGACAAGTCAATTAGCCATTCCTCAAACCACTTTTGGATTTCTCGGACCAAGGCTTGTGCAGCCTCTAGTTTCTCAATATCCTCTTGGGCATTTGGGTACTCACTCACTCCCCTTGGTGTCTTGGGTTCATCGGCTTGTTTGGTTTCCTTTTGTGTCACTGCTTCTTTTCTTCTTATCAGCACATTATCTTGGCTAGACTTGTTGGTGGCAATATTGACTGCTCCCTCATCCAAACCATCATGAATCACCACTACAAAGTATCCTCGTCCCACCTTCTTTTCTCTTCTTCTCCTTCCCATTGTAAGGGTAGAAGATTTAGCTAATGGTTCTCCACTATTTTTGGGGTCTTTAGTCCTTGTGCATGTGTTGTGACATTAAGTGGTATTGCCACCACCCTAGATTGTACCCTAATCCCATGGTTGGATTAGTGGCCATTGAAGACTATCCAATGCTTCTATAAGGACAGTCCTTGATGAGATGGTCGATTCCGCATTTTACACAGCTCAATCTTGGATGTGTGCTAGCGTGAGTATTTTGCGGCTTCGTTGCATTGGCCTTATGAGGACACTCAGCCACATGGTGAGGTCCTTGGCAGTGATAGCATTTCAACGGAGCTTTCCTTATTGTGGAATTAATCTCCTTGCCCTTCCATTGAGATGCAGCTTAGAACATTGGCACAGTCTAGTGTGTTCCCTTGCATAAGAAAATACTCTAGGGTTACCTCCCAAATATCATCTAACTCATCCATGGTTTGCCAAGGTTCCAGTGCATATTCTCCTTCTTTTGGCACCTCTTCAATGATCATTTGATTGATTTGTGTTATGTGAGATGATGGTGGTTGTAGTGGTAGGAGGATAGGTGGCGGTATAAGTACTTTGAGTACTCTATGCATTCCCCTCATCTCGTTTTTCACGTTTGACGAATTTTCCCCTAGTGCATTGCCTTGCCCTAATGGTGCAGGTAAAGCTAAATGGTGTCATGTAGAAGGCAACTGAGGCACTTGAGGTACTTGTAATTGTTGTCTAGACATGGGTACCTACACATACTCATCTCATGGTCCCCCAACAATTGCATATAATGCACACAGTACATTAGCGGTCGAGGCCTCAATAACTGCAGACACTTGATGCTCCTTTGATTTTGCTGACATATTGAGCACCATAAAACTCTCGCCTCGGGAATATAGATGTTAGTTTGTTGGCATGTCCTTTACCTCTTTTAGCTTTATCTTATCCAAAAATGCAGTGCGTAGCTCATCTAGAGTCATATCCTTTATTCGTCTCTCTAAGGTTATCATGTCATTCATCCTAGTGCATGCAATGGAGCTACCATAGTGATAGATTTGGTGTCATCAAGTTGTGGTAATTCAAGCATGTTATCCTCGAATTTGATGGCTAACTTACAATAATCATCAACAAGCGATGGCTTGGTTAACAACAAATAGTCATGCATCTTCGTATCCCTTACTCCCTAGCAGAAGCATGGCAATAATTGATCATCTACCCTAGGCTTACATCTTAAGTTCAAGTTCTTCATATGTGAGATGTAATCTCTCATGGACTTATGCTCCTCTTGCTTGATGTTGTATAATTGACCACAAGGATCCACTTATCTCTACTTCATGAAAAACTAGGTACGAACACACTCTTAAGCTGTGCAAAATTAATCCTATTATCCGATTTAAGCAATCGATACCATTGGTGCACTTTTTCTTCTAGTGTAAGGGAGAATGTAAATATTTTTTTTGGTCACACTGATCGAACCACATGTTTTACATACTCATTCAGATAGCTCTAGGTGTTGTATGGCATCCCCATCACCTCATAATTTTGACATTAATCTCACCACATAATTTTGCTCTGTGTGGTGCTAGCACGGTACCTAACTCCTTAGCAATCCCCCTTTCTCTTTCTTCAGCCATCCTTAATAGGTCGACGGGTGTTGCGACTCCCATATGAGGGGGTACTCTAATTGGCTCCCTTGGTGGGGCCTCGTACACCATCCTTTCTATTGCGTCCCACCCATGCCTTGGCTCTTGTGGCTCCAGTATGTTGATTTATATGTATCCTTGGGTCAGGAGGTATTAGAACAGGTCCTAGATTTATGTTTACATCATCGTCCAAGACTGCTTCTACCTGGTTCCCTTCTTGTACATGTCTCATAAAATATTGGAACTCTGGGGTTCTTAATATTGTATGTACTTCTGTCTTGGTATAAGTTTTCTCTGAGTTTTCCCTCAATGACATATCATCGTTGTTGCTTGAGAGGGGTGTTGTGAGAGCGATCTTGCAAAGGCTCCTCTACAATAGGCTCTGGAGGTGGTTAACCCTCCTCCATTTTCGGTTCAATCTCTCTAACATTGCCTCGTTCAACTAAATCCTCTTCATTCCTCAATCCACTAAGATTAGAAGAACTTTCCTCGTGCATTGCCATATCGAAGACACGTCTCTCAACCAACTCCCTATGGAGATCCAAGCTAATCTTCTCTTGTTCAGGCCTTCTAAGTTGGGCTTTTGCTTCCCTCATTTTTTCCTCAATCTCCAACTCTCTGGAAGTGGGGAAATATATTGTCCCCGTTCTTTGGGCACTTGTAGAATCCCTTCGAATTCTTGGAGTAAGTTGTACTGAGGGTTAAGGATTACATAGGTTTTGATAAAAAATCCTTGATTTGGAGATGAAAGTATTAGTTTTTCTAGTTCAGATTTTTCAAATTGTTCCTTTGCAACATGAATGTTCAAATGATATCAAGCAATAGAATCAATGGCTCTTTACTTTTTCAATTTTCAAGATTTTCAAAAAATGCAGCAAATGGGTATTCCATGCATAATTGCGGCATGATTATGGAGTTCGCACCATGCAAGTGCAAATTCTTTGTTTTATTGGTTTTCTAACGCTTAAACAATACAAATAACAATTTCAAATGATAAAACAATAAAAATAATAAAAACAATAAAAACAACACTTCTTTTTTCCTCTCTTCTCACAACCTTATCCACAACTTATCCTCTTCTCTACCAATCACATAGCTTCAAATCGCCATATTAAGGGAAAAGAGACTTGTAAGAAGATGACAAGGGGTGCAAATAGAGCACCAAAAATGTTACATGCGACATTATCCCTCTCCAAATGCAATGGACAATTCTTACCTGAACATGTCGTGGGGAACTTGCCAACATCCAAGCTCATGTCGTGGGGAACTTGCCAACATCCAAGCTCATGCTGCACTATTCCTCTCCAAATGCAATGGACAATGCTTAGCATGTCGTGGGAAACTTGCCGACATTTAAGCTCATATCTCTAAAGACTCCAAGCTATACTAGTGGTAGCTAGCTCCACTCTTTTGTCTCCTCCTCAAGCTACCACCATGAGGTTGCCTTTATTTCATATAAGGACACTCACTCCTCTCTACTCTCACACTCATAAACATAAGCATAAGAGGAATATGCACCAAGAATGAAGCTGTCTCTCCTCTCACACACCATAGACACAAGAGACCAAAGAGATATGACTAGACTCAATTGGCACAAAGGGGATTGTGTCTTGCATTATGAGAATGTTGTTATTTATACAATTGGCCCTTATTCACACTTGGGTATCCAAAACTTAAAGAAAGATGAATTAAATGCTTACAAGATACATAGTTTTGTGGCATTGCTAGTCATTCTCATAATTATAACATTTTTAGTGCCATTTCATAACACTTATTATACACTCTCTCTTATGTAACAGAGAGATGCTAGGTTAACCTCAAAATAGGGTTTGCAGATCCAGACCACCATCTCTCCATGCCAATATATGCATGGTGGTTCTAGCACTCATTTTGCCACAATCACACGATCTATCCACATGGTACAGACCGCTTCTACTAGCTACCTTATATTGAAGGGTCCATGCCACTCCGACAATCACTAGATGAAAAGATTGGGAGAGGAGAGAGATTGAGCTCTTGCAACACACACTCTCTCACAACAATGGAGAAGACACACATAGATATGGAAGGCTCAAATCGGCTTCTACTTATTTCTCTCAAAAGAGGTCTACAAAAGATAAGTTAAAACCAACATAACTAGATGAAAAGATTGGGAGAGGAGAGAGATTGAGCTCTTGCAACACACACTCTCTCACAACAATGGAGAAGACACACATAGATATGGAAGGCTCAAATCGGCTTCTACTTATTTCTCTCAAAAGAGGTCTACAAAAGATAAGTTAAAACCAACATAACTACTAGAGTACTATATATAAGTGTTCCATAATGTGAACATGCTAAATAGGGGAGATGGCAAGATAGGTATGCCATAACGCGATTAGACTAGAAAGGTGTAGTCCAACTATAGAATCATTAGCAAAGATCCATCATGTCAACTACCGAACATGTCAATGGTGTGAAGGTATAACGGTTACACCCAAGCATGATGATGACATGAGTGTCAGCTTGTGTTGAGCTTGACATCTTAACACTCCCCCTCAAGCTCAACTCCATCTCCCAGACTCCAAGCATAGTGCAAAATCTACGAAGCTTCTCTGCTCCCAAGGCCTTGGTGAAAATGTTAGCTACCAGCTTCTCTGTGTGTTGACATACACGAGATCAACATCTCATGCCAAGAACCTCTCTGATGATGAACACCTCTCTGATGAAGTGATAATGGACCTCTATGTATTTTGTTCACGCATGAAACACTAGGTTTCTGGCCAACTGTATGCTACTAAGGAATAATAGATGATAATATGCATATCCACATGCAGTCCCAAATCTCCAACACAAGTAAGTAGTTTACGTAACCAAGCTACCTCATATGCTGCCATCAGCAACACCCCTATACTCTGCCTCTGTACTCAATAAGTCAATTGTCATCTTCTTCTTGTTGCTCCATATAATAGCACCACTCTCGAACGGAAAACATAAACCCTTTAGCATATCTTTTGTTCAAGATGCTACCGGCTCAATCTGCATCAGTGTATCCATACACTTGAAACTATATACCACCCTTATAGAAGAGGCCATAATCCATTGTGGAACTCATGTAGTAGCAAAGTGTGCACCTCCCACTATCCAAATTCAACTTCTGAGGAGCCTACATATACTCACTCTCTAACCCAACTATGTACTTTAGATGCCCACTATCTTCCTGTACATAGTGGCATTCTCCAAAATCTCACTTGATGTGTGTACTCAGCTTGCCATTCCAATCTAACAGTATAGAAATGGCCTTACAACAACTAGCCATACTATATTTGGACAACATGTCCAATGCATATTTTCTCTAGGACAACATGTCCAATGTATATTGTCTCTGTGACGACAGCCATATGCCCTTAGGTGCCCCAATGACCTCAATGCCCAAGAAAGTATCTCAACTCACCCAAAACCTTCATATCAAACTTCTTCTTGAGGAGACCCTTTACATCTTTAAATTCCTCTTCATTTTCACCCCCAACAATCAAGTCATCCACATAGATGGTGATGAGCATAATCCCCTTATCACTCTTGCACACATAGAGTCAATTATTAGCATCTGCCATATGAAGCCAATGGTGATAAGATATTGTGCAATATCATCATGCTCGGTGCCTGCTTCAAGCCATACAAGGCTTTACGTAGTGTGCACACATAATTTGGGTGACTTAAATCCTCATAAACAGGTGGCTATTCCAAAATATAACTTCAAGCTAATACAAGGCTTTACATAGTGTGCACACATAATCTGGGTGACTCCAATCCTCATAACCAGGTGGCTTTTCCAAATAGAAATCACCATGTAAGAATGCATTCTTTACATTCATTTGATGTAAAACCCAACCTTTTAACACAATCCGCTATAATAATAATAGCTCACGGTTGCCATAATAATAGCTCACGGTTGCCATCTTGGCAACGGGGCTAAATGTCTCTCCATAATCAATGCTGTAGGTTTGAACATAACCTTTGGCAACCAATCTCGCCTTGTACCTACTAATTCTTCCATCTGTGCTGTGCTTCACTTTGTAGACCCACTTACATCCAATAGCCTTTTTTACTCTCACACTTATTTCCATCCAACGCACCCATTTCTTCATCCATGGCTTTCTCCCAATGTACATGCCCAACAATATCCTCAAAACATGTGGGTTCAATCTCCTACACAACCTTTGCCTTGTATACATAGTGTGGTATGCTACATAACCACCATCATACATTATCTCTGAATAAGGTCTTTGACCCTACCTATTATGCATGGTCTTGGATCTATCCTTAGTGTCCTTGTGGCTACCTTAGCCTTCCTTGCACACCAAGTGTTCTAATAGATGGAATCCTAAACTCCTCATCAAGGCTTTGCTATGAATCACTAGAATCTCCATCAACATATGAATGCCTTGCTGAAATGTCAGGTATACCCAGAGACTCATCAACCTTCTCTTTACCTTTATGTGTGATGTACTTTTGCTAAACATGCAAGACTGATTTTCTGACATAGCATGCCACTCCATGGTCTTCAATGAAAGATACATAGTAACGATATCCTCACATCAATGTTGTCTTTGTTGGCCCCCATACATCTAAGTGCACCATATCAAGTGCTCTTTTACTTACATTCCTGTCATGTGGAAATACATTATTTGTTTACTTTCCAAACTGACATGCTTCACATACTTTATGCATTCCATCCACCTTAAACTTTAGCAAACCTATAACAATTTATGAATTCCACATAGACTTCTGCGTAGACTTCAATCACTATGCTCATTCATAGGACCAATACGTTTCTACCATATATCTATATCGGCCACATAACCTACACCTTGTACAAATATAGTAGCTTTCACCTCAGGCGTGCTTACATCCAACGTAAACATTTTGGTCACTCTTTTGTCCCTTGCAAAACCAAACGGCATTTGTTGAAGTCCTTAACATAATAGCCCCCTCATGGTTATAGCGTACCTATAAACCCTACTCAATCATTTGCCCAACAGAAACCAAATTCTTTGTTATATTAGGCATATGAAGTACATTAGCCAAGCACCTCATCTTGTCATCCTGCATATCCAATGGTACATTCCTAATGTGAGCAATAGGATGAGTCGTGTCATCCCCTTGTCTCTACATAACATAGTTTTTTCAAATTTTTAACATCTTTAAACCACTAACCATGATAAGTCATGTGGTTAGAGGCTCCCGAATCCACATACCATACATCACCATCAATGTTTATGGATACATTTACAGTCATGTGCTGCATAACAAACAAATGCTCACATCGGTTTGGTTGTAGTTTTTCTACTTACATTAGCTTCCTATTCATCCCTCACCTTTTGTTAGAGAGAATAATCATGAAGACGGATCTCTTGTTGCCTCCATCTAGGTATAAAGAGCTCTCCCTCCACCCCACATCGGCAAGGAGTATTCTGGGGTGACAATGGAGTGAGGACACAATGTACGAGCTGGCACACCCACATAGGGAAGTTGCATTTACGGCTCTAAGGCACGACCCAACACATGCTTGGGCAAGGCTAAAGTAAGCTCTTGACTTTAACACAAGAATTAGGTACATGGCAAAGGGTAGTACTTTAGTAAATCTCTCATGATGTAGGAAGGAAGTGATAGAATTTTAAACATTAGGTAAGCCCTTAACTTGAACAGAGACATTAGGTGCATGATGAAGGATAGTACTTTAGTAAATCTCTCATGATGCAGAAAGGAAGTGAGAGTTTAAAACAGATGAACAAGACACACCAAAAGAAGTAGAAGAAAAGCTAACCTTGGGATGCAAATAAAGGCAAGAATGGATGCAAGCCTGAGGCGACAAGTCTTAAGGTGTGAGTCAAAATCAAAAGAGTCAAGATAATGATGATAAATTTCAAAAATAAATCAATTCTCAAACCAGCCCCAAAATCAAGGTATTAATTAGAAGCTGCCCAAGCAAAGTGACCTAGAATTCGTCAAAGCTCAAAGATTTGGATTGTGTTTTGAATGTAAAGAGCAGGGCCATACGACATTTTATGTGCAAAGAGGGCACCTTTTCCAAAGCCAAAGATCAAGACAGGGATGCGTGCTAATATCTTCTTTGGTGAATACAAATGACAAAGGTATGCCTTAAGACTCATCTATATATGTTTATTCAAATGTTGAATATGGTTAAGCACATACTCAAGCTACATTAGTAAGGGTTGAAGGAACAAGTTTGACCAAAATTACAAATTTCTAATAAATTTGATAGTATTTGCCATTTATCTCCTAAAATAGTAAAGAGCTTGCATCTTGAGCTTAACTCGGACCAACAGTGAAAATCTCACTAGAGGGGTAATCAAGTTCCTTAATTTCAAATTGGGTATTATCCAATACTTGATTGACTTCCAAATTTTCAATTTAGAAAAGTATGTTGTCACACTAGGAATTGATTGGTTGACCAAGACTAGGGCTATCATAGACTATGAGTCCAAGAGAGTACCCCTTATGAAGCAAAAGATAGAGTAGATAATGTCCAAAGGTGAAGATATCAATTGTTTTCATGGCTAGATTTTTGCCATGAAGTTGGTTCATGAAATTCAACAAGACAATCAAACTTTTATGGTCTTTGTGAAAGAGAAGACGACCATGTAGAAGTGAATAGTGATTTTGTCATACATAAATAACCTTTTAAACAAACTCGTGGGATGTTTTTTGAAGGACCTTAGGTCGAGACCACAAAAAACTCCAAATCCTACAAGCAAGAATTGCACAAATTAAAGAGTTGTACTACAATACACAAGGCAAGGACATGCGGTCTACATCACATCAAAAATTATGCGAAAGCATGGAGAAGAGAGAAGCCACCATCCCTCTCTCTTTCCCACTTAAGGGATTTTCGGACTCAAAACTAAGAAATGATTATAAAAGAAAGTAGATCCTTTAGATTGTCCAATGGTGTCCAATGGAAGAGCTTGGATTTTAAATGCATGTAACATGTATCTTTTGGAGTCTTTATGGCACAAGATCAAGCATATTTTATGTGATATTGGGAATTCACCTTAAAAAAGAGGAAAATTTACCTTTTTTTTTTCTTATTTGAAAAACCTTTGATGCACATAAGTGAATGAGACTTAAAAAATGAAAGATATGTGTGTGTGTGTGTGTGTGTGTGTGTAAGAGAGAGAGAGAGAGAGAGAGAGAGAGAGACCTAGTGGAAGTGGAAGTGGAATTGTTAAGTGTGAAGTAAGAGTGGAATTGTGGAAATTCTTGTTAGTGGCGATTGATAGAGAATTCTTCGAATGCGCCTTTACTCTAAGTAGCTTAAGGTAGAGTTTGTGGCTTAGAGTAGAGATTACACAAGCCTTGAGGGTGAAGAAGAGATGAGAACATAATAGACTTCACATGTTCTCTACACACAACTTGGTGTGATCACTTCACATTCAAAGTGACTTCACAAATGTGAGGACCAATATGTGAACGGTGTTTCACATATGGTTTACATATCACCATGTTTAAGTGGCTTCATGCAAATTTTCCATGTCATCATGTTTAAGTGACTTCACAAAAAGTTGCCATGTCATCATCGTGTTAAGTGACTTCACAAATAATTGCCATGTCATCATGCTCAAGTGACTTCACATTTTAGTTGCCACATTGTCACTTACATTAGTGAGAACCTTCTCACATTTATGAACATCATTTCACATTCACACCATTTCACATCTACACACACCCCAATCACTCAAGTAGCAAGCGAAGAAGAACTCACTACACAGACTCCCTTAGGACTGTGAGCACTCGTACAAGAAGACGGGTATGTGGTGGAGAAGAGTCAAACACGAGTGTTACCATCGACCTCCCTACTAGTTTTGTAATGCTCTTCTAGGTGACAAATAGGAACAGGAAAATCCAATGGGTCACCTTAGGCCTTATCCAACCCACTACAGTAGTATAATGGCCTATCCGGCTAGTGACCACATCCTCTGAAAAATACATTTTTAAACCCGTAGCTTGAGAAATAGCATGATGGTCTTGCTTCAATTTCTCTATGCTTGCAACAGGAGCAACAGCAACAAAACTAAGTAGCAAGCTTACCATGTACCAAGGTGAGCAGTAGGAACAGATCATGGTGCTGCAGAGCTCTCATCAATGCACTGATTATGAGAAGCTAAAGATGAGAACTTGAGTCTCAACCTCTGTCTCATCACCCAGCACACCTGAAACAACTTCATGGCTTTTATTATGGAATGCCATCACTTCATAAAATTAAGGCAATTAAATGTTTTACAGTAAGCTGATCTCAAGACTTTGGAATATTGAAAAATGTAAGAGAAAAGAAATTGTCATCGTCAAATCCCTGCCCAGCTTGACCAAATCCAATTTCTTTAACACCTCAGACTGCCAAGTTTTCAGCTTAAATAACATAGGTCCTCAAGGGAGGCCAATAAAAAAAAGGTTTAGTTCTAGTGTATACAGTGCACACTGCAACTGTAGATGTATTTTTTAGCCCATTGCGTTTTTTAGAAATTTTCACAATAATATGTGACCCCTGTTGTCTAAATATATTCCCTTTGGCGTGCAGGTGATATAGGAAATTCTTTTTAAGTGAGATCCCCAAATAAAACACACAGGAGGCCTTCAAGGGGGAATAGAGTTCACATGCACAAACATGTGAAGCTAACAAAGCTGCAAGAGGCCATTGAAGTGGTAGAAAGAAGCAGCAGGGTCAAGGAATGTGTGACTATAGCTACTCATGAGAGTAAGGAGGATGCAGAAAAACCCATGCAAAATTTATATCATTGACGAAACTTGAGATACCCACATAAAGCCTCCCATTGCTTCTTGGCTGGAGGATTCAGATTTAGCATCATTAGCAGCTGGACACAGCTTGAGTTCACAATATGCACATAGCATGTTTGTCCCATCAACTAGACAAAATATACTGTTAGGGACCGCCACCAATAGTCCCCACAAGCTTACCTTTGATACAAGTGTACCCAAATGGTAGTTGTTACAAACCCGGAAATTTTTTACAACACAAACCTTGGGTGTATCCAATAGGGCGCACAAAATATAGCAAAGTTCTCGCTCTGCCCCATAAGCATCTTTCTTTATGTCATCCAAAATGACTTATGACATAAAGATCTTGTTCATCAACTATATGCTGGACCTTGTTCACTTCTCCTCTGCTTGTCTTTCCACTCACATTTTTTTAAACTTGTTTGCATCCTCCTGCATGTCAGCATCTGCATATATGTTAGACAAACAGACATAAGCTGCAGCATCCTTTACATCAAACCATATGGCATGTTCAAAGGCCTCTCTTCCAAGCTCCACATTGCCCCACTTTCGACAGGCACCCAGCATAGCATGCCAAACTACAAAAAGATCAGGATGGAATGGAATCTTCTTGATCATTGCTACCGCCTTGTCTAACTGGCCTGCACGGCTAAGGAGGTCAACTATGCAAGTTTGATGCTCAAAAGTTGGAACAATGCCATAGTCTTTGCTCATGGCCTCAAAGTACTTCTGGCCCTTATCCACCAGACCTGCGTGACTGCATGCATTGAGAACACTAACAAATGTGACCAGATTTGGCTTTGTACCTTCTTCTATCATCCTGTCAAAGATATGAAAGATAAGTTCATTTTCTCCAAGCTGGGCATATCCAGCGATAAGTGCATTCCATGAGACTACATCTGGAACTCGAAGCTTGTCAAACACTTCTTGGGCTTTTGCCAGCAAGCCACATTTAGCATACATATCAACCAAGGCGCTGCCAACAAGAGGGTCTCTTTCCAACCTTTTCCTGGAGGCCTCCGCATGTAATTGTTGGCCCTTGTCTGTGGCTCCTAGGCTGCCACAAGCTTTCAAGCTGGAAACAAATGTGGCAGCATTTGGAGAGTGCCCCTCCTCTTGCATCTTTTCCAAACAAATCAGTGCTTTCTCACCACGCCCGTGTTCCGCATATCCTGCAATTAGTGCATTCCACGAAACAACATCTCGAACTAGAAGTTTGTCAAAAACTTCCTGGGCTTTTGCAAGTGAGCCACATTTAGCATGCATATCTACCAAGGTGCTACCAACAAGAAGGTTTCTTTCCAACCCTTTTCTGGCAACCTCAACATGTAATTCGTGGGCCTTTTCTGTTGCTCCTATGCTGCCACAAGCTTTCAAGCTGCAAACAAACGTGGCAGCATCTGGAGAGACACCCTCATGCTGCATCTGCTCAAAACACTTTATTGCTTCCTCACCACGTCCATGTTCGGCATATCCTGCAATTAGTGAGGTCCATGATACTACGTTTCGAACTGGAAGCTTGTCAAACACTTCTTGGGCTTTGGAAAGCAAGCCACATTTTGCATACATATCAACCAAGGTACTGCCAACAAGAAGGTTTCTTTCCAAGCCATTCCTTGTAATCGCAGCATGTAGTTCTCGGCCCTTGTCCATGGCTCCAACGCTGCCACAAGCTTTCAAGCTGCAA